>NW_028258312.1:12424242-12727272 GCF_053883595.1 Heterocephalus glaber | reverse complement strand
ATATCATGTACAGGTACAAATTCCCTGTGATGAATGTTATCTTTATATGTATCTAAAAAGCACCAATAAACGTTTTGCTTCAAAAAAAAATGACAAAATTTACCTTCACACAGTTGTGCAAGTCTATCTGTAGGACAGGTTTCACAAAACACAACTCCTGGGTCAAAGTGTACGAATATTTATGTTGTGATATCATCAATTTGCTTTATCAAAGAGTTACACAAATATGAAAGCCAACCAAAAGTGCAGAAACACAATAAAATTTAAATCACTACCAATCACATGGGTTGAAAAACATACCTTTAATTTTTAAAAAGTCATTAAAGAAATTGAGCATTTTTATACATTTATTGCCACTTGTATTTTTTTCTGAACTAAATCTTCAAATTTACTTGATATGTTGAGTTTAATACATGACTTATAGCCATTTGCTCCACTCCATGAGAATATAAAAATTAACAATGGTTACCTCTTGGCATTTTTCTGTTTTTAACTCATAGTATTTTTCAGTGGACCAGAATTCTGTGGGATTAATCCAAACACAATTTTTTTCTAACTTTCCTGTGCATAGGTTTATTTCTAGATACTCGGTCTCATGCCACTGATTTTCACAATCCCTGTCCATCACAAATTTCTTATAACTACAGTGGTTTACTAAGGTTTGGAGACATCGATATCTCAGGTGCCTGTATGCTGCCCAGCCCAGAAGGCTCTGTATTAGTTAGCATATTTACTTATGAAATCTAATACAAACATCTTACAAAACACAGGCTAAGGAATAATTCACCTTGTTCAAAGGTGAATAGCAACAGAAAAAGAAAATCAAATGGCATGGCAGAACAATCTATCAAGAAATATATTACAAAACTACAATTTTATAAAAATGTTTAAAAAATAAACAATGTAAAGTTGAAAGCTCAAAACAAGGGCTCATGGAAATGTGGTAAGATGGGGGAAAAACATATGGGCTGAAATAACTTAGGAAAGATGTAAAATAAAAGAACAAAACTATCAAAAACGAGTGTCATACTATAATGAGCAACTGAGAATAAAGACAGAATTACAAGGACAGAGAAAATAGAGTTGAAAAGTATGAACAAACTAAAAAACTAAGTAAGATTTAATAGACTAGACATAATTATAGATACTGGATTCAGACAATAGCAATCAAACAAATTCATAATCAAGGAGAATAGGAAAGAAGTCTATCTTCCAAGGTGATATTAAGGAACTTTCCTTCAAATAAACAACAGATCCATAATTTTAAGGTGCAAACAGCATCTCAGGAAAATTTGATTCAGGGCTTCTAACACCAAGAGATTCCCTTGTAAAATTATTGGACTTTAAAGGTGAAGGAATACTATTTTGAACAGCTAGGCAAATAGAAAAAAAATCACTTATTCAGAGGGAGATAAAAAAATCTTTTAGAGAATACAGTTCCATTTGCTTAAGAATATTTTATTTGGAGATGTCAGATCAAAAGAAGCAAGCACAAAATAAATGTATTAAATTTTATTGTTATAATAGATTTATTAAATAACTAGATTCATCCATTTTGTGAATTCTGTTGAATTGGCTGAGGAAACTATGAACCAACTACTAGTAGGAAATCAATGTTTGACAAAATGCTTTCAACATTTAAAAGAAGAAAGTTGGATAAAGGTTATAAAAATACAGTTAGATAAAAAGAATAAGTAGGGAGACTATTTAACAACAACTTATTATATATTTTATGAAGAACTAGAAGAGAGGAGATCCAAGGCTCCCAACATAAAGAAATGACGAATGTATAAGGGCTCACAAATGCTAATTACCTGATTTGGTCATTAGGCATTGTATACATGTACTGAATTATCACTAGTCATGCACACATGTATATAAACATGTACAATCATTATCTGTCAATTAAAAAGACAAACTAGAGAAAAGGCATGTGATTTAACAGTATACCACAAGAGGGAGCCCTAACTTGTTTATGAATTTAGAAAAGGATTGTCATTAAAATTAAGGATCTAGACTTTAGCTAATAGACATTGACCACTCTTGCCTACCCATGTTTGTAGAGCCTTCAGCAAAAGAACAAAGGCAAATCCACATACCAAGTCAGAATCTTTACAAGTTAAATATTGAGGTCAGCCTTACTTTTAATCCACTTACAGGCCTGAAGCCCAAGGTATTGGACCTAAAGACCTGGAGGCTAAAGACACTGTTTTCTCTGCTGCCAGGGTTAGGGAAGGGTGCACGCTAAACCTGAGCCGGGCTTCCATTCCTCCAGCCCCACTTCTGTGAGAGGATTTCAAGGAGGTACCTAAAGTATTAAGTATCAAGAGGCACAGCTTTTCAGGGAACCCACTCTCCTTTATTACGGGCCTGGTACTTTAAGGCTCCTAACTTTAAACCAAAGCAGACTCACTCCCCCCTTATCCCAGAGACTGAAGCTAATTGTCTTTCCCCTTCCCCACACCTACGTTCTAGCCATGGCCCTGAGGAGAAACAGGTGCAGAGTTTGTTTATACCTGACCACCCTGGAATCACAGCAGCATCTTCTAGCCTGGGGATCTCTTAGTCTTATCATTCTTGTAACTGTTAGGCCAAACGTTTATATTTTAGATAAGGAAACTTATCTAAGGAAACTTTACATCTTACCTCAAAATTTTTCAGCACTTTATTTTAGTAGAAATGTTTACAGAAATGTTTTGAATTCCTACCCAAACTTCCTAAGTAACCTGTCAAATACACGCGCCCGCACACACACACACTCACACACCTTCCTGTTTCTTTGAATTCCAAGACACATGTCCACAGAACAGGTTGGCTCCTGGTCTATCCAGAGTAGAAAGGAAAGATTAGTGGGTTTTATTAGAGCCAAGAAGTCTCCTCACACTATTGTGATAGAGAACTCACTGGCACTTTTGTTGACTCAGGCAGTTGGCTAGTTCTGATTAGTGAGCTTCAGGGTCAGCTTATAAAAGCCAGTTCCATGGTCACAGTGGTTAATTCCATGTCAGTTGTTAAGAAAGACAGTCTTAAATCCAGCGTGTTCACTGGATTTGTTGTGTGAGGTAGGTACTAAACTACCATAGGCATCCATAGACCCCTCAGCAGCATTTTAGTGGGGGTTATGACAGGAATAACTCCATTCTGTATAATGAATTCTCACAAAATTATCAGCAAATTATCCTCATGGGATAATGTCAATTCAATTCAATCATTCTCCCACCTGACACATGGTGGGAAACATCCAACATTGAAATGTTGGCCACTACTAGCTGTCTTAATATAAAGTGGCAGAGAAAATAAGGAGAGTGGGATGACCATCAAGCTCTACTGTTCTTCCTCTGTAGCTGGCCAGAGGCCTGAGCAATATGCATAGCTGCTTTTCCATCATTCAATTCCTGCTCCCTGAACCCTGTCTACATCTCAGTTGGTCTGGGATTTTACACAGCCTTTTACAAGTCCTCCGCTGTTTTCTCTTTATTAGGTTATGGAAGTTTTCTTTAAACAAGTACTGTGGTTATGAGGTGTTAAGAAGCATCCAAGTAAAATCACTCATTCCAAAATATATTGTTGCGTGCAACTATAAAGAAACAACTCAGTTTTCCCTTGGTATCTATTTTCTATCCCATTGGCTCTGCCTGCTTAGAGACTCTCTTCTTTCCTTGTTGATTATTTTGATGAAAAAGAAAACATAATTAGGAAAGAGCCTGACTTTGGAATTTAAGGGAATAATGACAGTGTCCCATGATGGAAGAATTTATCCCTTCAAGACCAGGATTCCACAAGACCAAGCCAGGAAGCAAAAGTTCCATTAAAGAGATTATTAGGTCTCTTTAGAGAAGCATCAGACTACTGTCATTCTTTATTTTCTACCTTGTGTGTTGAGTTTACAGAGGATCTACCACCAGATTGGTTTCTGCTTTAATGCATACACCATGTTTAGGAGGGAAGCAAACTTTATTCTGCAAGTTGTACCTCAACAGACACCATTCTATCAAGCCACTGGCTTCTGAGTGTTGAGGTACTGAGGTACATGGCAAGACAATGAACGTCATGAGGAGTCTATTAACCTGGGCTTCTGATGAGTTTCGTACTCAGAAGTGATACTGTATCTGATATAATGAGAATGAGTATGGCATCATGTAAGTCAAAAACAGTGCTGGGTGTTGCTAGATGTATCATAGGCAGTGACAGCAAATTCCTACCCAGAATATGAGTTTATCTCAGAAAGACAAATCGCAAACAGGACAGACATATATTGGCTGATCCCGCAATGTTGTTTGCCCTGGGGATTGTTGTCATAGTAGGATTCAGGAGCAGGCTTGTGAGGAGTAAATCAGGTAACTGCTCTGCAGTGGAGGTAGAGGTAGGTAAACCAGCCTTCACAAAGCGAGGTTCATGAGTTTTAACTCATGCTTAGCTTTGTGAACATTATTATTACTATTTTTACTTAGGACAATTCTACAACTACCACAGCAGTGGGGAAAAAACACTGATTGACATTCACTGGATGGACCACCCAGTTTCTTCTCTTTGACAGCCTCTTCCATAACAGATCCTTTGAAGTAATCATTGGCAAATAATAAATTCCCTTTACATTCTGGACTCATTCCAGGAAGTACAGCACACTCCCCTCAGCTAGGCTTCTTTACACACCTCTCAAGCAGCTTTCATTTTTGTTTCTTCTGAGCTTCTATCTGGTCATCTGATCTAGTAGTGTTGTTTATGAATCAGTATAGATCTGTACTCCAGGACTTCTTTCTTTCTGTCAACACTGGGTTTCTACATTTTTTGTTTTTGTTTGTTTTTCTAAGACAGGGTCTTGCTATGTAATTAAGGCTGGTCGTGAACTCACCGTGTAGCCCACGCTGATCTCCAACTCGTGGTGATCCTTCTGCCTCAGCCTCCAGAATGCTTGGATGAGAGGGTTCCTACGTAACATTGCCTTTTAGGAAGATGACTATTGGGGCTGTTATTCAGAGCTGCCCACTTGTGGTAGATGCCAGCACACCTTGCAAACTCTGTAAACCAGTCTACACGTCTCCTCTTCTGCTAGCCAGCCACAGAAAAATCTTTGTGAGGTGCTCACAATGAGCCCCCCAGGTCATGCTAATAAGGCCATGCCAACTTCTACCATAATGACAACCTTCCTTCACCTTCAAAGGGAGGAGTCCAGGGGCCTTTTAACCAGCAGTATAATAGAGCAAGATGCCTGCTTGTGCAGTTAGTTAATTGTGCATTGCATAGCTAACAGTATCTGGCATTTCATTTACCAATGAATGCAACCCTATGTAAATTTTCTGATTTGTTCAACAGATAAAAAAATACTTTGTCATGTGAAATTCAGGTCTCATGGTGCTGTTAATCACATTTATGTTTAACCTATCAGTCCTTGGGAACAACTCAAAGCTGCTTTTCATATGAACAGCTGTAGTGGTGTTACTACAAAAACATAGGGGTTTTTCTTCACTGTGATTTCCCTCTGGAGATTACTGCATTCCTGCATACTCTGTCTCCCGTAAACACTGCTATACCTGGTGCACAAGTTTATTTTGTCCCACTTTTCACTAATATGTGGCAGCCTCATGCATTATCTGGGAAATGGGTTGAAGTATGTAAGTAAATGAGGTGAAGGATTTCTCCAAACTTCCGAATGGAACACCAAGCCCTGGGCCTCATTCTTAATATGCAAGGGGCAGGTGGATACAGTTACAGTCCAGTCTGCTGAGCCCCTTAGAAATGTAACTGCTATGATAGAGCTTTAAATGGTCTGTATTTATATACTGTCTTCTGCCATGCATGTTTGTCTAACACATTTAATATATTTTTCAATTCCTGAAATCCAATGAGTTTAATAGCATCAGTGTAAAGCCCAGTATGCTGTTCTTTAAGATGATAAAATAATCACAGTATTTTCAGGGTGGAGTTCTAATCTTGGCACTGGGTCATCTGAAGCCAGGTAATTATTTGTTGTGAAGGCCTCTCCTGGGCACTCTCCGGTGTTTACAGGTGGCCCTGATCCCTACCCAAGAGATCCCCAAACCATCCTACACCCCTCATAATAATAAAAAATGTTTCCAGACATGGAAAATTGGCACCAATTGAGAGCTATTATACTTGTTTTCTCATATAAGAATGTAGCACTGCACAATTCCAAAAAGCAGCAGTTACTTAGACCTGAGAATGCAAACTAAGATTTCGAGCCTATTCCAGCTCACTGACTGCTTATGTAAATAAGAATTTATTGCCACACAACTGTGCTCATTTGGTTACATTGCTATGTCTGCTTTCATGCTATAACAATAGAGTGAAGCAACTGCAACACTCAATGGCTTGTAAGCCAAAACAAAAACTACCTTGCCAGTGAAGTCTGCATTGTTCTCCTAGATTTCTATCTTCATGCGGTAAAGACACCTCTCTCCCTCTCTGCTTTCATGGTGTTGTAAAAAGAAAGCTAACAAAGTGACACATTTCAGCATACTCCTGTGGCAACAAGGCCATAACTTTCCCGTGTGGTGTCAGCAGCAGTCATGAGGAACAGTAACAAGTCAGTCCTACTGTATCAGAGAGTGTGGTATCAGTGCAATTCTAGTGGAGTTTCAGAACTGTCACAATCGCTTAAAGATCATCAGGGTCCTGTTTCCATCTTAGGTGTCAACAGGAGAACCTGGTTTTCTACCATACTTGACAATAACAAGGTACTGCCCACCTCTTCCTCAAACTCATCAGAGCAGTGTCACAACATGCAATAAAAGCAGAAGTTTTATTATTAGAGTCTGGATCTTAGTAATAATATAATATAATATAATGTCAAGACTGTGGTAACTTATGTACTTGGAATACAGTATCTAGAGCAGTCAAGAATCTGTAAAAGGGAAACTCGAAACATAACATTTAAATCAGAAGAGAATTTTAAATAATGTTACAGCAACCTACAGGGAAGCAGCAAATAGAGAAATGAAAAAGAGAAAGAGCAAACACAAAATGATACACAAAAGTATATACACCAACTTTAACTTATCAACACTTATATTGCCCTACATGGTCTAAATACAATCAAAGGATGCATATTGGCAGAGGGGATTAAAAACTAACCCAACTAGGTGCTGTATACAAGAAACTTGCTTCAAATTTAATGATGAAATTTAAAATATAGATAAGACAACATATCATCCAAACATTTAAATGAAGTAGGAACAGCTATATTAGTAACAGAATGAAATTGACTTCAGAGTAAAGAAATAAGCCAGTCACAGTGGACTAACATAATGATAAAATAGTTGATTTAGCAGAAAGATATGATAATCCTAAATACATATTCACCAACAACAGAGCTGTAGAACATGAAACAGAAACTAATAGAATGAAAGGTCAAATAAAACTATAATTAGCCAGGCATAGTGGGGCACATCTGTAATCTGAGCACTTAGGAGGCTGAGGCAAGAGGATTCCTGGGAGTTCAAGGTCAGCCTAGGCCACATAGCATGACCCTGTGTCAAAAGACCAAAGAACAAACAAAGAAGCCATAATTATATTTAAATATTTTAACAAATTTCTAAACAATTTATAGAACTAGACAGAAGATTACCCAGGTTACAGAATAACTTTATCAACCACATCTACCAAAAGGACCTAACTGATACTTTTAAGACACTCCATGAAATAATGGCAGAATACACTTTTCTTTTTAGTGCCTACAAAATACATAAAATGATAGAACATATCTTGGACCATAAGGTAAACCTAATAAATTTAAAATAATGAGTCTTATACAGTAGGTTTTCTAACTATAGAAGATATCAAAAAGGAACAAAAACCAGGAAAATCTCCAACTTTTGAAAACTAAACAAACACTTTCAAATAATCCACACATCAAAGAAGAAGACTCCTGGAAAACAAACATGTATAGAATGAGAACAAAAATATGACATATGGTAATTGCAACACAAGGCGATGCTGAGAGGAAAATTCGCAGGAATAAAGCACACAAATCAGAACAAAAACTCTCAAATTTTAGCTGCTTATTTGCTAACATTCAGAAACTACTGATTTTAAACTTTTATCTGTGACCTTATTGAACTTATTTATCAGTTCTTAAAGCTACTTTGTAGATTCCTTGATGCTTTTAGTGTGTACAATCGTGTCTTATGAAAACAGGAAGAGTTTTATTTCTTTCTTTACTTTCTGTGTATTATTTTCTTGTCTATTTAAAACTGTTAGAATTTCCAGTATTATTGTGAATAAAAATGGTGAAAACAGACATTCTGATCCTGTTCCTGTTCTTAAAAAAAAAAAAAAAGTTTTCAGTCTGTCACCATTCCAACAGGTTTTCATAAATACTCCTGGTCAAATTCCTCTTTTCCTGAGACTTTTTAATCACAAATGATTGTTGAATTTTGTCAAATACTTATGCATCTATTGATATGATGACCATGTGAATATTCTGTTTTATCCTGTTAATATAGTGGGTGACTTTTTTTTTAATATTGAGCCAACCTTGAATCTCAGAATAAACTTCATCTGTAATATAATTCTATTTGGTAATATTTTCTTAAGAATTTTTATTTGTTTTCATAAAGGATATCAGTACATCATTTTCTTTTTTGTACTGTACTCTTTGACTTTAACTTCACAGAACTACTGACTTCAAAAAATGATTTGGGAAGTCTTCCTTATCTTCTATTTTTTGGAAGAAAGTATCTAGAATTTATTTTAAAGGTTCCTGGTATGTTCGCTAGAATTCTCCAGGTGAAATCATTTGGTCACGTAGACTTCTATTTGGGTTTTTTCTTTTCAAAAAAATTTTGGTGCCTCTCAAAATTTTAGTTTCACCAGTAGTTGCAGGGCCATTCAAATCGACTTCATTTTGATTGAGAAGAGGACATTGGTACTTTTCAGGGACTTAGTTCACTTAATCTAAGTCATCAAATTCATGTGTAGAGCAGTTTTTGTTTTCCCTTATTCTGTTTGTGTCAACAATTCCATGGTCCATCCCTACAGAGCTGGGTGCTGAGCCAACTACACTGTACCTTCCCCTCCACAAAGGAATGAGGCCAGATCTTGGGACAAAGGCAAAGGCCTATAGCTAGCCATCCTCAGGATGCACCACTGAAAAGCAGGCACTAACTATAGAGATCTATCTCCATACTACCACAAAGTCTTTCCACTACAATTGACCCTCAACCCTCAGTGCATGTGCACACACCCACAGGGACACACACACACACACACACACACACACAAAGAAACACATAAAATGAGAAAAAAGTGCCTCCAAAAACTAGCAGTACCCCTAAAGCTGATAAATGGGATGTTCATGTGGGTCAAACAGTTGAAATATACAAACTAATAAAAGAGACAAAAAATAGATCAATAAGGTGCTTGATATGCTGAAAGATGATATAATTAAACAGATAACTGACTTAATGAACATAATAGTGACCAGTGAACTACAGAACACACTAATAAAAAGCTGGCCATCTAAACAGTACCAAACGTGACGGACTAGTTTAGCAAAGAATTTGAGTCCATAAAATGGTACCAAAGAAAGCCAGGCATGGTGGTGGACACCTGTAATCCTAGCAGTCAGGGGGCTGAGGTGGGAGGATCGCCTCACCTCGGGGCTGCATAGTGAGTTCAAAACCAGCTTGAAGTACAAAGTGAGACCCTACCTCAGAAAAACAAAAAGATGCCAAAGAATAAAACAAATTATAAAAAATTCTATTGATAGTGTGAGCTGCAGAAGAGACCACTGTGAGAACAGTGTCAGAGCTAGAACATAAGACTGTCACAGGTGACCTAACAGTGCTAGATGGCACAAAGAAGACTAATCTAATAGTAATTGGAATTAGAGAAAAATCATTAGACAGCACAGATGGCATAAATACCTGTTTCCTGAAGTAACAGCAAAGAAATTTCCAAGTATGGGGAAAGAATTTAAAATACAAATAAGTGAAGGACTCAGAACCCCAACCAGTGGAAAACAAAAAATTTCTCCATGACACATCACAGTCAAAATCCCAGAAGTCCAACACAAGGACAGAATCTTAAAACCTCTCAAAGAAAAGCAACAAATCACTAAGTTAAATCCATTAGAATTACATCAAACTTCTCAACAAAACTTTAATGGTTAGGAGACCCTGGAATGAAGTGTTAAAATCCCTAAAAGAAAACTACTTCCAACCCAACCTCATATATTCTGCAAAACTATCTTTCAAAATGGATGGAGAAACAAGATATTTCTATGATAAAGAGCAGCTAAAGGAATTCACAACCACCAAACCAGCACTCCAAAAAAATTCTCAAAGATTCCTCGAAGAGACAATGAAGCTAACAATGCCAGAAAGTTTAGTGGAATGAACATACTGTACCATGAAGGGTAAAAAGTTAAGTAGAAAGAAGAAAAAACGAATCAGCAACTGGAAAATAATGCAAAGACGAGAATAAGTAAATACATTCTAGTAATGACTCTCAGTGTAAATACCTCAATTCCCCAATCAAAAGACACAGAGTGGAAGACTGGATCATGAAACAAAACCCAAAGATATGCTGTATCCATGACACATATTTAACAGAAAAGAAATTCACAAACAAAAAACATCAAAGGATGGAAAACAATATTCTATGCAACAGGAGTCTGGAAATAAACAGGAACAACTATCCTATTTTCAGACAAAGTGGACTACAAGACAAAACTGATCAGAAGAGGCAAAGAGGTTCACTATATATTGGATAATGGAACAATTCAACAAGAAGAGGTAATAATTATACACATATATGCACTGAACCTTGGCACACCCAACTTCAGAAAACACTACTGGACATAAAAGATCAAGTAAACATTAACGCAATTACAGAGGGAAACTTCAATACCCCTCTAACCCAAATAGAAGGTCAACTAGACCAAAAAAAGAAAAAAAATCAAGAAAGAAATATCAGAGTTGAACCACACCTTCAAACTAATGAAATTAATGGATATGTGCAGTGTGTTCCTCTCACCAGTGACAGAATACATATTCTTCTCAGTAGCATGAGAAATTTTCTCAAAAACAAAATATATACTAACCTAAGCATGCTTAAATACAAAAAACAGTAATTATCCACACATATTATCAGATCAGAATAGAATGAAAGAAATCAATGGCACAAGAAACCACAGAACTTATATAAATGCATATAGATTAAACAATACATTCTTGAATAATCAGTGGATCAGAGAAGAAATCAAGGAAGAAATTAAACAGTTTCTAGAATCTAACAATAATCCCAGTACAAAATGTCAAACCTATGCAACACAATGAAAGCAGTCCTAAGAATAAAGCTTATAGCTGTGAATGTCCACATCAGAAAAACAGACCAAGCCCAAATGAATGACCTAATGATGCTCTTCAAAGTCCTAGAAAAATATAAACAATCTAGGGCCAGGGATTTAGCTCAGTGCTTCTGCTGCCTACCTTGCAAGCAAAAGGTCTTGAGTTCAATTCTTGGTACCAAAAAAATAAAAAAATATTAACAATCTAAATCCAAACCCAGTACACTGAAATTATAAAGATCGGAGCAGAAATTAATGAAATTAAGACTTGAAAAAAACTACAAAGAATCAATGAAAATTAAAGAGCTGCTTCTTCAAAAGAATAAGTGAAATAACAAAACACTTAGCCAATCTTACCAAGAAAAGGAAAGATAAGAATTGTGCAATTCAATGCAATTAGAAAGAAGGCAAATTCTCAATTCAATGGACACAGACAAACTGCTTCAAAAACCTGTACTCTGATAAAATGGAGATTCAGAAGTAATGGACAGATTTGTAGATGCATATGAAATATCAAAAACTTAACCATAAGGACATAAAAACCCTGAATAATATAATGTCAGGTAAAGAAATTGAAGTAGTAATAAAGAATCTACCAACTAAGAGAATTCTACAAGAAGTTCAGGAAAGACATATTGCCAATACTCCTCAAACTCTTTCATGAAATTGAAAGGCATGGAGTACTCCTAAAGTCAGTCCTGGAAGCTAGGATTACTGATTCCAAAACCAGATAAGGATTCAAATATAAAAGAAAATTACACACTAATTTCTTTATGAACATAGATGCAAAGATCCTCGACAAGATATTAGAGAATTGCACAAATTTGCTGCTGCTTAGATCACTGCAGCTTCCAGGTCCCAGTTTCTTTTACTGATTTAAAAACAAAAAATTTTTTTTTTAATTTTAAAAAGTTGTGCCTGAAAGATATTAGATAATAGGATAGAACAAATCATTAAAATTTATGTTCCAGTAGGATTTATCCCAGGAATGCAAGGATGGCTCAACATATGCAAATCAATAGAAGTAACACATCAGATAAACAGAAGCAAGAACAAAAGTCACATGATCATCTCAATAGATGCAGAAAATGCCTTTGGCAAAATCCAACATCCATATGTGAAAAAAACCTGAAGAAAACAGGTATAGAAAGACTTTATCTCAATCTGAAAAAAGCCTTTTATGACAAACCTCCAGCCAACATCATATTAAATGTAGAAAAACTGAAAGTTTTTCCTCTAAAATCAGGAACAAGATAAGGATGTTGGCTATCACCTTTCCTGTTTAATATAGTAATTGAAAGTTTAGCCCTAGCAACCAGGCAAGAGAGATAAATAAAGCAGATGCCTATAAGAAAGGAAGAAGTCAATTATCCTTATTCACAGATGATATAACTTTTTACACAGAATACCTAAAAAATTACACAAAAAGATTCCAAAAACTAATAAATTATGCAAGGTAGCAAGATTCAAAATCAACACACAAAAATGCATAGCACACCTGTACACCAATAATGAACCCACTGAGAAAGAAATTAGGAAAATAATACCATTCACAATAGCTCCAAGAAAAATTAAATACTTAGGAGTTAATCTAACTAAGGAAGCAAAAGACCTCTATAATGAAAACTATAGAAGTACTCTGAAAAGGAGATTGAAGAAGACATCAGAAAATGGAAAGATATCCCTTGTTCCTGTCTAGGAGGAACTGATATTGACAAAATAGTCATACTTCCAAAACCTATATATTAATTTAATGAAATCCCAATCAAAATACCAACAGCATTTCTCACAGAACTAGACCACACAATCCTCAAATTCAGATGGAACCAGAAGAGAGCCAGAATAGCAAAAGTAATCCACAGCAACAAGAGCAAAGCAGGATGCCTCACAATCCCAGGTTTCAAGTTAAACTTCAGAGCTACAGTGATTAAAAACAGCATGGTATTGGCACAAAAACAGACATGTGGGTCAATAGAATAGAATAGCGGATGCAGAAATAACAACAGGCACATTCAGCCCTCTGATCTTTGACTAAGAGGTCAAAAACATATGTTGGAAGAAAGGTTACCTCTGTAGCAAATGCTGCTGGGAAAACTGATTATACACATGCAGAAGATTGAATCTAGAGCCATATCTCCCCCCATGTACTAAACTAAAATAAAAATGGATCAATGATCTTAATATTAAAACAGAAACACTTACTCTGCTAGAAGATAAAATAGGTAAAACTCTTAAAGACATAGGCATAGGCAAGGGCTTTCTGAACAGCACCCAAGTACTCAAGAAATTACAACAAGAATCAATAAATGGTATTATGCCAAAATAAAAATCTGCACAGCAAAGAAAACTACCAACAGAATAAAGACACAATAGTGTAAAAAAAAAAAATGCCAGCTATACTTTGGTCAAAAGGCTACTATCTAGACTATATAAAGACCTCAAAAGAACTAGAACCCTCCCAAAAAATATAAGACCCAATAAAAAATGGGGAATAGAAATGAAGAGACATTTAGCAGAGGAAGAAATAATGCCCAACAAATACATGAAAAAAATTGTCAACCTTTGGCCATTAGCGAAAAATTAAAACACTGAGATCCTACCTTACTCCACAAAGAATGGTTATCATCAAGAAACCATACAATAACAAATGCTAGCAAGGCTAGGGGGTAAAAGGAATCCTTCTACATTGTTGGTGAGAATGTAAACTAGTACAGCCACTATGGAAATCAGCATGGAGATTCCTCAAAAACTGAAAATAGGAATTTCATTCAATCCAGCTAGTCCCTTACTAGGTATCTTTACAAAAGAGTTAAAGACACCATATTACAATGATATATGCATACCCATATTCATAGCAGCACACCTCATAATAGCTAAATCTTTGAAGCAAGCTATATGCCATCAATAGCAAATGTGTAAATAAAATGTAGTATTTCTAAGTAATGGGGTACTACTCTAATTTATTCTGCTATAAAGAAGAATAAAGGATAGTCATTTGTAGGAAAAGGGGTGCACTCTGAGACCATAATCTTAAGTGAAATAAATCAGAGTCACATGCTTCAATACCTCACGGTCTCTCATATGAGAAAATCAAAATATGAAGAGCAAAATACAAGTTAGAAAACAGGAAACAAAGAGATAGTTCTTTTGAAAATGGACTAAGAAATGGAGGGAGGGGTAGGTAGAGGGAGGGGATAGGAAAGGGCCCTAAAAAGAAATAAGATGTGTTTTGTGCATGTAACACCTCCCCAGGATCAGTAATCATAATGTGCTACAGACATGTACTCTTGAAACAAAAATGTTTAAAAATCTGTACTTCAACATTCATATCTCTATTTGTAATAATCAATAGCAAAGAACTACCCAGATGTCCCTTAACAAGAAAATGGTTAAACAAATGCCAGTATATCCATTCCACAGAATATTAATCAGCAATACAGAGGGAGGATCAACTGATAAACACGACAACTTGATAAATACTCAAGAGACTCTGACAGAAAAAGTAAATTCTGAAAGGTTACATACACATAATTCCTAAAATAGAAAAGTTTACATAATAATGAGGTAATTAATGAAAATCTCTTTAAGTATATATACTTAATCTATAAGAATGGTTGCAATGTAAAACTATGCAAGAATGATAATTTCTAAAATATTATGTTAACTTTAATAAAAGTAGTCAAGTAAAAGCATCATATAATCCCCAAATTGCTTTATATATTAAAATGATCATAATTTTTTTCTTTTTCTGCTTCTCAAATTGTCTGCAGTGACTCATAGAACCTCTGTATCCAGAAGTGTAAAATGTATTAATAAAAAACAAAGGAGTATTGAATTAAAAATTACATAGCTCTCCCAGTTGTAGTGGTGCACACCTGTAATCCCATCACTCAGGAGGCTGAGGCAGGAGGATAACTAGGAGATTGAAGAAAGCCTAGATTACATAGTGAGTTCAAGGTCAGCCTGAACCACAAAGTGAGACCCTGTCTCAAAAAAAAAAAAAAAAAAAAAAAAAAAGATTATGCAGCTCTATCTTTACTAATGTAAAATGATGTCCGATATATATTTCACGTAAATAATATAGATACCATAGATTCAAACTTTTTTATTGGTGATTCTGATGATTAAACCTGGGACCTCACATATGCTAGGCAAACATTTTACCACTAAACTACATCACCAGACCAGATTTATGTTATTTATTTGTTTTGTTTTTTGAAACACGATCTCACTATGTAGTCCAGCCTGGCCTTGAACTCAGGCAATCCTCCTGCCTCAGCCTTCTAAAGTCTGGGATTACAGGCATGCACAGCATGCTCCACTCAAGTTTTACATTTTAAACAAGGGTTTTAAATGTGTATGTGTGAATAGATGCAAATGTTAGTAAAAGTGTGTGGGTATGAATGTGTGTGCCAATGTTTGTTAATGACCATGTAATATACTCACATCATGACTGTTAGTGAATACATATACCTGTACATGCATTTTAAAAGACTGAGCAACATTAACAGTCAATAGTTCTGAAATGGGAAGAAAGTATTCAAATGAGAAGGGAAACAAGGGAGGAGAGAGGAAGAAAGGAAAGAAGGAACAAGAAAAAAAATGAAAACAGAAGGTAAAATGGAAACAAAGCTTCTGTACATAGGGAGAGGGCTTGAGGAAAAGGGATAAAATACATTTATTTTAAAAAATAATAATTCATGTCATCATATCATGAAAAATCTTTATTTCTTTCCTTATTTTATTTTTACCTTGCTTTCCTACCTTCTGAATGTCTTTAAAAAGTATGTATCATGTTTAAAATCATAAAAAGATATTTCAGAAACAGCTTGGCAGTTTTAAAGAGCAGTATTTAATCACTGGGCATGGTGGCACACACCTGTAGTCCCAGAACTCGGGAGGCTGAGGCAGGAGGATCACCTAGAGTTCGAGGCTAGCCTGGGCTACATAGTGAGTTCAGGGCCAGCCTGAACTACAAAGCGAGATCCTATCTTGAAAATAAATAAATAAATAGGCAGTATTTAAATATGTTATTATAAACAGATCCAATTATATGAGCTGTACCAAATAAACTTATTTTTGTAACTCATAAGAATAAAATTCTGGAAACATGTCTAACTAAAATATATTCTAATGTGATCCTTTGCAAGTGTTTGGCCAAACTCTGGAAATACGTCAAGATCAAGTTGCACCTAGAAAAAAACAAATGTCCTATATGCAAAGATTTTTGCTTACTTATATTATCACATGAGTACCACTGCCAATAACTGAAAGAAATTTTTAAATCTGTTAATTGATTGTTATGAACATTGTTATTCATCATTGCTACTATTTAATGAACACTTACTATATACCTGACAATGCTTTACCACTGTGACGTATAATAACCCTGAGGCAGTGGGGATTATTACCATTTATATTTGGAAGAAACTTAACTAGGATTACTTAGTTCTATCACACTGTGTGCAAAAAAAATTTAAACTCATTTCTGCCTGACCCTAATATCTCCCCTTATACTGTCTCCTTTCAGTAGGTGTAATATGCTATAGCATTAAAATGAAACAGGAAAAATACATAAAATTCACATTGGCCAATTTGCACATTTTTAAGAACCATGACCAAGAATATAGAATTTCCTCTTTTTTTTTTCTTGCCACAACCACATTTTTACCAATAGCTTTGAGAAAGCAAAAAAAACAAAAAACAAAAAATTGCTTAATCATTGCCTCCTATATTTGGTTAGACAAAACTTTGCCCATGGTCCATCAGAATACCCTATCAGATAATTTCATTTTATATGTGAAGATAAATGTGGGCCATCCAATAATAATCTTGCATTTTAGCACTGTCTTACAACCACGGTAGTGAAACATATGAGTAAGAGATGATGAAAAAAACAAAAGCACAATATCAAAGTATTTCACTACTACATCTTAATACTCTTCTCTAAATTTTAGGTTTCTTTTTCACAGTGCAAATTTTTCTGATCCTGAATCTCACCCACAAAGGTTATTTAGGGCAAATAACTTTTGTCTCTGATCACTAAATAAAATTCTTCCTAATTAAGTGGAAACAGAGAGACACAGACAGACAGACAGACAGACAGAAAGACAAAAGTGCTCCATTATTTTGTAGCGCCAGTTTTGGAAAAAGTGGACTGAGAGTTCTAAGCTGTCTTTGCCATTACCTAGCTTGCTTTCTGTGGAAGTCCAAGTCACGAGATTCCTAACAATGCCATGTAGAGGGGCTCCATTCATTCATTTCATGTTTGACATTTCTTTTTTTGTTTTTGTTTTTCTGGTACCAGGGATCAAACTCAGGACCTTGTGCTTGAGAGGCAGGCAGCAGAACCACTGAGCTAAATCCCCACCTCAGTTTGACATTTCTTGAGCACCTCATCTACCTCACATTTGATTCTAGGTGCTCAAGAAACTCATGGTTTCTAAATTCAGAAGGGGTTTCAAAAACACATTCTTAGACCCAAGACAGCATAGAGCAGATTTTCTCAAGTCACTTACCTGAAAGAGGAAAGAGTAAGTGAGGAACTGAAACACAGTAAAGGGGATGAACCTGGCTTGGTCAATGAGTTCAAAGTCTACATATCACACCTTTAATTAAAGATTCCCAAAATGGAGCTCCTTCTACAGTAATGAGGTAAAAACACCTGTATCACTTTCATTTTTTCTTAAATTGATTCAAGCATGAAACATATCTTTAATGTACTCTTAATGTCTCTAGAAACTACATCCTATTGACCATGCTTTGTAAAATGCTAGGATTTTTTTTTCTTTTGTAGAGGGCCATGAATTTTGTTATTCTGTCTAAACCTTAGGAGCAAAATTGAGTTTGTACTAATATCTCTAAGTATCGCTTTCAGAAGTTTGAGCATTTGGAATTCCAACAAAACTGGGCAAATTAGCACACTTAATATTTCATGATGACTGTGAAGCTCTTTATTTAAGTGGAAAATATAAAGCAATAATCCTGAGATGAAAAGAAACCTTTTCCTGCGTCTCAGGTTGAATGCTTCACACAATAATGAGATATTAAATGGGACATGTGTTTCCTAAATTGGACGATAATCTGAGTAACTATTTTTAAAATATTGATTGCTGAGTCTTAGTGCAGACCTACTAAACCAGAAACCTGAAGAGGCAGCATTAAATAAAAACCAACCACCTAGGGTAACTCATTTTATCTAAGAAGTTAGAGGAGACTGAAGAGCTTTTAATCCATCATGACAACTTCATGTAGAGCACTGTGCCTAAAAGTGAGCTCTAGGTCCTTTATTGTGCACATTAAATCTAAATTTAAATCGTGTTTCACTATAACATTATATATTCTAACATATCACTTCTCTTCCTTTTCCTTTCATTCATTGCAACTGCAATCTAATTGAAATATAAAAACCAAAAGTGATTTCCATAAAGGAAAAAAGGAAGAACACTCAGAGACTAAGAAAAACTAAACCATTCTGTATTGAATTAGTAGTTGAAAAAAAATCTTAACACTCTTTGCCCCAAGTCTTCTCCAATCTGAACATGCATTCCACATTTAAAAATAAACAAGAAAAAATATTTTTTAATAATGCAAGACAAAAGAAAAAGTAGGGACCCAAAATTAAGTCCAACTTTGAGTCTTTAATCATTTCCCTAGCACAACTTGTTAACACAGTTACTCAGCACTTACCAAAGTCTTTTGTGTAGAGTTCTCCCTAAAATACCATTTCAGAAGCCTTAGAAATTTACTGCTGCAGCTAAATGGAAATCTATATCATTGAAAGTTACTTTTTCTTGAGGGAAAATAGAAACAATACAACTTAGGGGAAAATGTTCAATAAAAAAAATGCTGGGTTTAGAAATTGCTTTCCTACAATTCCTTGGTATTGGAAAATGACTTCTCTCCCAGACTCTCAGAGACAAAAGATTATTTTGCTTAATAACATTAAAATAATACCTATTCAAAAGGATTTAAAAAGTGCTTGGATGAAAATAAAATGTACATGATAAAGATTTATTTGTTGCATTTTAAATATTTAAATATTTAAAATTTATATTACTAATATGTTAAGGTATCAATATCCATCTGAAATTATAAATAATAATTTTTTAATTCTCTCCCATTCACAATACACACAGGTACACATCTCCAAGGCCAAACTAAGAAATCTTGGTAGTGCTTGCACTGATCTTAAATACTCCTCATCTCAAATCCATATCGCCTGACCATTGTTCATGGCATGTGGCTTATTTATGCTATTCCAAAATTCAATATTACAGGGAGACCACTGGTATTAAGACTGATATTTTTTTTAAAAGACTGGTATTAAGACATTCCCTTATCTTAATGCACCTTCTCTGGAGGATGAGTAATTCAGATCTGGTGTTCACGTTGCCGAGTCGAGGCAACAACGCTCAGTTTTCTCCCTTTTACTCTGCTCCGATAACTTGAGTCTCTGCCGAACCCTTCTGATGAACAGCGTGAAGGAACACACTCCCGGGTCAGCCTACTCAGCCTCCCGGCTCAGCTGTCAGTACCTTGGAAAGTCTTTCCTGATTCCATTCACCCCCGACTCTGACAGGATGTGATTCTGCTGCTAAACTCTCCAGCAGCCTGGACTTCTCCTTTGTAACACTCAACCACCGTTTTAGCTAAGAAATCGCTATCAAATATATTGCATAATACTGCTTTATTTCCATGCTGTTTAAGTCTCATAGAGTCAGAGATTTCTGTGCCATGTTATGCTCTGTACCTCCGGCACTCTACACACATTTGCTTCGAGCAAATATTTAGTGGATGCTGAATTAATGGGTCAGTGGAGTCAGTCTTTTCGGAACTGAGGAAGAAAACCAGAAGAACTTAGAGGGCCACTGAAGAGAAACTATCAGTTTCAACAATAAAGAACAAAAAAAACCAAACCATAAAATCTATCATTTATCAAACACTTACCTAAATCTAGAGAGTGTGCTATATGTTGAATTGTGTAAATTATCTCATTTAATCCTCACTATAACTCTTAAAGTATTAAATTTATTACTATTGTAACACATGAAGAAACCAAAGCATGACATCCAGAGAAAGGCTTGAAATTGTACTTTTCTGATCCCCAAATTATGCCATTTTCCACTTTGCTTCTTTGATTTTCTTTATATTTTTATTATTGTATTTTATATTTTTCTACATGCAAGTTTATTACTTTCAATAAAGATCATCTGACTAAAAAATAACTTTTAAAGTGCCAAATACAATTTGAAAATGTTTTATGATACTTTTCCATTTTTAGGATAGTATGTACAAAAATTATCCCTCAGAGATACTCGTTCCTCTTAATTTTAATATTTCCTATTAAAATATCTATTAGCAACCAAAGCTTCCCTGTGATAAATTTATTTTCTTTCAAAGATAGTCATTCCTAAACTTTATGATCCCCATAAAAGCTTCCCTTAAAAGAACTTTGTCCTGCAGGGTATGGTGGCACAAGCCTGTAATCCCGGCACTTGGGAGCCTGAGGCAGGAGGATCGCAGGAAGTTCGAGGCCCGCCTAGGCTATATAGTGAGTTCAAGTCCAGGCTGAACTACATAGTGGTGACTCTGTCTCCAAAAAACAAAAATCAAACCAACAAAAGGGCTGCGGAAGTGGCTGGGTGTAAAGGCTCTGAAACAAAACAAAAACCAAACACAAAAAGCTTTCTTCCAAACTTACTTTTTTTTTTAATAATACGATAGAAAATTGAAGCTCTTCCCAAATACATCTTTCTACCTTTTGCTAACTCATAACCTCCTTTTGTGTTACTCTCACACCTGTGGAAATTATACATGCTCATCATATTTCATATTCTGTTTTCGTCTACTTACTCTATTAAATTACTCTAATCCCCTCTTACAGAGATGACCTCATCCAAAGGAAGCCCTGACTTTGATTTCTCATGGATTCAAAAAACAATAGCAACAAAACACACACAAACTTCTTTTCATTTCAAATTAAACTACATGCATAATTTCAACCAATAAGATGAGTTCTTAATGGTATCATAGTACTTAAGACTGTATATTCCCTTCCTTCTAACTTATTTAAAGGAAACTGTCCACTTCTTTGTTTTCCCTTTCCCACTTAAATCCCCATTTTTCCTCTCTATTCATTCTCCTTATAGACATATATTCATATTTAGATTATAAGTTCCCAAATATGTAAAGGTGGATCAATTTCCTTGGGCTGGTAAGTTATCACATTTTAAAGAAAGTACAGATCATTATAACTGACTTCTTAAAATTGGGGAAGAAATGGTTTAAATTAGTAAAAATATTGAAATCATTCAATATAACTAATGACTTATTACAAGTTATAAGCATAAGTATTTGAAAAACATTATACAAGGCAGAAAAACCTAGATGAACTTTAGCTGTTAGCCATTTCTGAAATCACGATGAGGTCACCTCATCACTTGTCCTAAAGGGAAGGATTTTGTGATTTCTAACATTTTTCCTGTTTCTAAACGTCTGTGTTCTTTTAGATGTGTGACGCAACTAGAGTCCAAAATTCTGTATCCGTTATATGGTAAATGTTTACAAACACACACACACACACACACACACACACACACAACAATGGTAGTGCTGTTAAGAAAAAGATGGTTTTTATTTGCTTTTTTCTTTTTCTTTTTCTTTTTTTTTTTGAGACAGCGTCTCATTATGTATTCCAGGCTTGCCTTGAACTCACTTTCTAGCCCACGCTGGCTTTGAACTCTCACAATTCTCTAGCCTCAGCCTGTGTGCTGGGATTACAGGTGTGTGCCACCACACCCAGCCAAGAAAAAGTTTAAGAGAGGAAAAAGAATGCAAAAGTAGCTGTTAGGCACATTCATAGAGATACAGTGGAAGAATCACTGGCACACGCCTTCCTGAAAGCCAATCATTATCTATGAAAACTCATAATGAGGAAACTTCCAATCTAATGTTTGCATTTCTAGGGATTAAGCTTGATGAATGACTTACAGATTTAGATAACAGGGAAATATACTGCAACACTGGGTGTGTAATATGGAGTTCATACTTATGTTCGAGCCCAAATTCTTGATTTTTACTCCCAATTCTATTCTACTTAGTCTTACACATTGTTTTTTAGGGTTTTTTGGTACCAGGGATCGAACTCGGGTCCTTGTGTTTTCGAGGCAGGCAGCGGAACCACTGAGCTAAATCCCTAGCCCTCTTACACATTGTAATACATGGTCCGTTTGGCCAATCCAAATACAAAAGTGTCAATATTAATTCCTTGATCACAGTAAATCCAACAATGAGTCATACCTCTTTCTCCTCTAAAATCTCTACCACTACCAACCAGGCCCAGCAACCATTGTCTTTTACCTGGGTTACAGTAAAAATCTCCTGAATTATTTCCTCCCATTTACTCTCATCTCCCAGTCATAGAAGCCCAAATAATCACTTTAAAGCACAAGTAAGATCATAAATTTCCTATGTAAAACTCTTCCACAAGTATATACTGCAATCCAAGCAAAATCTAAATGCCTAAGGCACCTAACTGCCTCTCCAAGTTCTTATCATGCCACAGTTTCCCTTGCTAGGGTCAGAGCCAAAAGGGACAGCGTTTAAAAGCCACCACACACTTCCCAGTTCCCAGGCCCTTAATCAAGTTCTTCTCCAGCCTGGAAAACATCTTTCAAGGCTGGTTCCTCATTACCCAATTATTACTAGAGCAGCCTTCCCTGCCCACCTCTTTACTTGCATGCACAGTATAATTTCATTCTGTTTGTGCCTTCCATTCACTAACCTCAATCTTCAGTTTTATTTATTAATTCAGCATCTCTTCCCATTAGTACAGAAAATCTAGATAGCACGGAACTGTTTGATTGCTCTCTCCTACAATACATATCTGTTGTATAAATTGCAGAATAATATAAGGGCAACCCGAGTTTTTCTATTTCAATCATCTATTAAATCTAATCTACTAAAATAATCAAAAAATATCAACTAGATCAACAAAAACTTAGTGAAAACTTGCACAGTAAATAGTAATGTGCTAAAACTTTCTGGCTTGATTTCAGTAACCTTTGCTTATCTCTGGTGCACACACCATGCTGACATTCACATAAACTTCATTGGTGGCCACTCTCTTTTGGGAAATAGACTGTTCAGATTGGCTTTCCCTGAAGGTGTACATGCCAGGAGATAACACTGAGATCACGGAAGACACATTAAGCTTTTGAATTGGAAGAGAAGTTTATGCTTTGAGACACTCAGAGACTTTTGAGCCTTGTTTGTTTTTACTTTAAGAAAGGGCATCCAAAGAACAGGAAGGATGTGGGCCCAGGGGGCAGCACAAAGATCACCACCTAAATGCTATAAACTCAAAGGCATTCTCACTACCATCCACTCAGTATTACACATTCTTGTGTGGCAGATTAGATTGATCCTGATTATTTACATTTCAAAGGTATTGTAATACACAGTGTGCCCTGTTCCTAAAACTAACTCCAGTAAAATTAAGTCAAATACACTTAATGCAATCTTTTTTTATTTTCAGTAATGTTTGCAGTGCACAATGATTACATTTTTTATGGGGCGTTGGTACATGCACATCATGCATCTTAATTCTTTTTATGTCCTTTTGCCTTCCCTCCTTCCACCTTTGGTCCCTTAGCCATCTGCAAAAGATCTAACTTCCTGTTTTCTATTATCTATCTTTGGGTTTCTCATCTAAGAAACACCATACCATATTTAAATTCGAATGTCGGATTCATTTCATTTAACCCTATGGTCTCAAGGTCCAGCTATTTTCCTACAAATTGTTGATTTATTCTTCTTTATAGCAGAGTAGTATTCCACTGTATATAAATACATTTTCTTTATCTATTCATGTTAATGGACATAGCCTGGTTCCAAGATTTTAGCTACAATGAATTGTGCTACTATAAACATGGTTACGCATGTATTACTGTAATATGTAATCCTGTCCAATCTTAGATCATGTACTAGAATTTACATAAGTACTACTTCCACTGGTAAGGTCTCCTTATTTTAGTTTTTTGAGGGGGTTTTTGGTAATGGAGCTTGAGCCCAGGACCTTTGTCCTCAGCTGCATTCCCAGTCCATTTTAATTTTGAGACAGGCTCTTGCTAAATTACTAAATTGCCCAGGCTGGGCTGGATCGTCCTACCTCAGCCTCCGAGAATGTTGGGATTACATTTGTTCACACCTGTACCAGCTCTCCTTATTTCTTTCATTTCAAACTCTACCACATTTTTAAAAGAATTGTCCATTTATCAATCTGGTTCCATATTGTATTTTTACTTCCAAAATCAACCATGCTGCATAACAGACACCTCTTGTTGAGAATATAATCCTACCTGTTGTCATTTTACAATTGAGAAATTGGCAAAGGGAGTGATTAACTTTTTAATATTAATTTTAATTTTAGCATATGAATATAAAAATCTTAACTTTTAAAAATGATAACTATAGTTCAGCAGTCTCACATTCTCTTTTCCTCTCACTGAGCCTGTTCTTCACTTACCTAACCCCTGAAGTTTTTCTAATTTGAAACCATTTGATTTCATTTCTAACTATTTCAATGTTTGCTAGTTCAAGTCCCAGAACGGACATAAAAATGTTAAGGTGCACCTTCATTAGCGCATTCCTCTGTCTCTACCATAATTGTTTTTCCATCCAAAACAATTCTTTAAGAGAAAAATTAAATAATTAAATTTCCTTTCTGAGTCTTTGAATAATGTATTTCATCTAACCAGAGCAATCCCAAAGCAACACGCTAAGCTAGGGCCGTAAGTACAGCTCATTTCCATGATTAGGAAAAATACTGCTCCTATTAATGTCACCTCTCTTTGTCTCAAATTCAGAAACAACATATTCAAAAGCTGTAAGGACTTCAAATAAAAGCACAAAAGGAAAAAATACCGATCTCAGAACACCAATGAGGTCACACAACACCTGCAAAAGAAAACATATTACTTCTTTTTAAGGAGGACTGTGTGTGACATGGGCAATGAGAATCAGACGATTAAAAACTTGGAGAGCCACAGAAGTGACAAATAATGTACAGTCTAGCTCCAAAACTGACCTTAAACAATTCATGAGGCAGTGGGCAGTGGAAGAGACTGAAAGTTTTACCTTCTTTGCAGGAGAGTTAATGACCTGGTTTTATACTACTTCTTTCAATTAACACAAACAAAAACACAACAGAAACTTACCTTCAAAAATGGACCCCAGTTGATATTCTCCACTGAAAAATTGTGGCAAAGAAAATACAAGTGCTCCCAGTCCTATCATAAAGGATGCAAATGCAAGCCATCTTGGTTTGTGTCCTCCTTCACCAAAGAATGATACAAATAAAGACAGCAAACAGAATGAGATATCGTAGCTTGATGATATAAGGCCAGTCAGGGAACTCTTTATTTCATAGCGCTTCTCAATAGTGGAAATGCTAATATTCACCAGGCCATTTACTACAATACCTAAAAGAGAGAAAAGGAAATGTATGAATGTTATTATAACTTCATTATATAGATTATAATTAATACCATAATGTTCTAAAATTCAGTTGTTCTTTTTTTTTTTTTTTGGTACCAGGGATCGAACTCGGGTCCTTGTGCTTGTGTGGCAGGCAGTGGAATGACTGAGCTAAATCCCCAGTTGTTCAATTCTTTTGCTGTTTTTAAATGTGCTAGTCTTAAAAGTCTCAAAGTTTCAAATTAAGAAAGCCCAGTTTGAAAATCAGTTTGCTTTTTAAATTGTTCACGTGGAAATGTTCAGATGATAAAGCTAATGCTTGCTACATAATTAATTGGTCTTAATTCATTTTTCTTTAAATGGCAAAAGCCAGACTGGTACAGTCCCACAGAACCAGCGTGCTAGAGTTTTCAAGGGTAGTATAATTCCACGGAACCCTCTGGGAAGGGTACAAAAAGTACAAGTGACCCCACAAGCCACCGCAATAATGTTCAATTGTTTTCTAACCCTTAAACATATTTATCAACAAGAAGCATTTATCTTGACTTAAGAGAGAGAAACTGAACTCTCAAACCTGTATTTTTTCTTAAAGCTTTTCTTGATAATGAGTTTATCATTTAAAAGATTCTGGCAAAAAAATAAACACAAGCTAAGATTCCTATTTTGACTAGTATTCTAAATCATGTGCAAAGTAAAACATTTATACCTCATACACTGATAATAAATGACTAAAATATAAACAAGAAAAGATTCAAAATTTAATTTTAACTGACTTGAAAATGTCCTACCCCCGATATAGTCTAAATTTATAGGCATTTAAACATTGTTATAAATTGAAAATAAAAAGAATCTGATTAAATTTTAACTAGTTATACTTTTTACTTAAGAGCTACTAAGAATTGTTTTCATCATCGATTATTAGAGTATGCATGACACAATCCTTTTAAATGTTGCTTTATCAAGACTCTTAACTAAAAAGGGAAAGGAGATGAAAAAAATGAATTGAGTTATATACATGTACCAGCTCCCCACAAGGAATGTAAACATTATGTACTACACACATATATTAATAAAAGAAGTATTTAAAAATATACATTTCAGGCTGAGGACTTAGCTCGGTGGTTCTACCACCTGCCTCAAAAGCACAAGGTCCCAAGTTCGATCCCTGGTACCAAAAAAAAAAAAAAATTTCAAGAAAATTGATACAGCAAATTTCAAAAGTCCTAGCACGGTATTTGCTTTTAATGCCAATGTAATAGAACTATAAAGCAATTAACAATTCTTGAGATTTCAAGGTAAGTATCCATAGTACCTATGAAATTTTCCTGAGGAAATACTTACCTGACTGACAATATGAAAACTTCACAATCCAAACGTCAACTTCTCCACACACCTGTCACACTAATTAATAACCAGTCACTAAAAATCATTTCCTTTATGGTAAAAATTCTCTGAAAAGTAAAGTTGAAACATCTCTGGAAGGACAGCACTTTAGTCCTGTGAATCTTAAGCTATACAAATTCCAAGAACACTACACACTACACGGGGGCTGGGGATTTAGCTCAGTGGTTCCGCCGCCTGCCTTGCAAGTACAAGAACCTGAGTTTGATCCCCAGTACCAAAAAAAAACAATTCCATGAAATACTACATGCTACTTCTATTGTAAATCCATGAAAATAGGAAGCACATTAGGAAATTAAGTGCTAGGGTAAACTGGGGGGTTTTTTTGTAGAAATACTAAGTAAAATTTGTCTAGTTTTGTTTTGCTCTCTCATTAAACACTTACTAATATACTATGGGACGAGGGAAATGTTTTCAGTTCCTGGAACTTAAATTGGAACATGAATTAATTCACTTTCATCAAATAGTGTGCCTTTTGAATCGTCTCTAGGTAGATGTAGCTCCAAGCTAAAACTGACTCTTTTTTTTAAGAGTGCCAATTATCTTTGATAAGAATTTTAAATACCTTATATAAAATATAAAGTGACATAGCCTTAATATTAAATTTTCGGAGTTTTGTTTTCATTTATCATACTGGAGATGACCCCAGCGCCTTCACACCGAGTTACGTGCCCAGCACTTTTAACTTTTTTATTGTGAGATGGGCTCTCCCTAAATTGCCAAGCTGCCCAGGCTGGACTCAAACTTGTGACCCTGTTACCTCAGCCTCTGGGTACTACAGGCATGCGCCCCCACGCCCAGCTTCTCCAAAACATTTTAAATGAAATATAAGACAAAAACATTTTTATTTCTGTTCAATTTTTTGAGCTGTGCAACCCCTTGACACATATTTCAAAACAAATCACTGCTTTTGGACAACTAGGATCAAGATATGAGGAAGGAAAACTTTAGTGGGGACAAGAAAAGTGGAAACGGAAATAACTCAGGTGAAAATTTTCAGAAGGAGAAAAGAAGTAGACTTGCTATTAATGAATAACACTTCACCCGGGCAAAGCAAGGGACACGGAGTCCCTTGGAGAGGGGAATGGAAATAAGAACAGGAACTATACACTTTGATTTAGTTTCACATTAACTTGGACAAGAGCAACTTCTAACACCCCCAACTCCCAAATACTTCTTGGGGTGCATTTCTTCCAATCAATCCTTGCCTACTTAACAAAATATTTTGAGACTATGACTTAAGGAACCAAAAAACACCTACGTACCAAATCCAAACTAAATTCGAGCATACTTTCAAGGCACCCCACCTCATCCCCACCTGTCCTGGGTTTGTCATCGGAGAGTAACTTCCCATTCTTTCCATCCCTCGCCCTGGAGGCCAGGCCAGCAGCCAGGACCTTCTCAGTGCTTGATTTGGAGGGGCCATTCCTTCTCCACCCATCCCTCACTTGGCCAAACTGGGCTCAGACGGCCTACTCCTAGGAGTTTAAACCTAGACTTCATCTGTGACTCCCAGGGGAGCCGAAAAGGATCCTAATAGCACGAAGCTACTGGATCCCTCTTGGGACTCAAATGCCTCCTAAAGGCTGAGTCCTCCAAGGCCGGAAGCCGGGCTGCACCTGGGAGAGCGCTTATCTAATCCGTACTACACACCCTACATACTTTTTATTCCCCTTTGCAAAGCAGATGCTTTACCCTTATCTGCAAACGTACTGCTCCTTCTGCTGCGAAAACAATGTTTAAAAGTCCCTTTAACAAAGGACTCTGCAGAGAGGAGGCTGTTAGGAAGCAGAGAGCGAACTGCCGAGAGCCACATGCTCTGGAAGGAAGGCTCTGGAGTCTTCTCGGGATCCGATCCACTGGCTGCGGAGCGGCGGATGGCAGAGCAGGGATCGAGGCGGCGCGACGGGAGGCGCTGGCCAAGGCAGCGAGCTCGCGGGTGCGGGGAGCGTTTCCGCGGGCTCCCGGGCGCACCTGCCGCGCGGGCCTTACCTTGTGTGACGGCCAGGAGGCAGTAGTGCAGCAGGAAGCCCGCGGGCGTGTTGCAGCGCTGCAGGCAGCGCGGGTGGAAGCTCCGCCACCCGAAAAGCCCCTCCTCGCACTCCGACCTCGACTGGGACCCGGGCTGCGCGAGGGGAACTGGGGAAGGGGCCGAAGGCAGCGGCGGCTCGGGGGCCTTCTGGAGCTCCTGAGGTTCCCGGGGCTGCGAGTCCTCTGTCCGTTCCGGGGAGACCTCGACCTGGGAGGGCGACGCGGACGAGCGGCGCGGGGCGTCCGGGCTGCAGGGGACGAATGCCGGGTTCTCGATGCCTTTGGCGCCCTTCATGCTCAGGACCCGAGCTCCCGAAGCCAGCGCCTCGAGCAGCGCTCGGCGAGCTTGCTGGCCGGCTGCTCCCCGGACAGGTGGCAGCACCCCTGTGCGGGAAACCGGCCCGCCTCCAGGCCCTCCCACCTCCAGGCGTCGCCCGCGGTGTCCCGCCCTTCCCCCCGGAGCTGCGTGGAGCGCGCCGGGGCGCCCTACCTGTGGCTGGGTCTGACGGGCTCCAGGCGTAGTGTGCAGCGCGGGCGTGCGACCCGGCCGCCGCCAGGTGAGGGGGCGAGAGCTGCGCCACCACGGATGCCAGCCCGCCACGCCCTTTCCCCGAGCCGGAGACTGGGAGCAAACAGACTGCGCGAGTCTGTGGACGGAAGTTCCCCCGGGTTCTGATAGGAAAGCTGTAAACACCGTTGCATCAGGAGACCTTTCAAGAAAATACGCTGCGGTTTTCTTCCTACCGAACCAAGACTCCTGGACTCCAAGAATCAAGCAGCCATGGCTCTAGTACTTTAGTTTTCGTGAACATCGTGGTAAGATTTTACCTGTCATCCTCCTTAGAACTGGAGATCCACTGGTCACCACAGCATTAACAGCAAGACACGACCATCGCTTTTGGTTTTCCTTCCCCAAAACTGAAGGAACAGAAATGAGGAAAATTTAAGAACATGACGTTCTTTGGACGCATATTGCACATCTAAGGTCAACGACGACGATAGTCATGAAAATAATTCCTACTTGTGGGATAAATAAACAAAATGCTTTAAAGACCTTAAGTCTGTTGTGTGATACTACTTAGGATTCATTCATTCACGTATCATGGAGAAATTTATTTTCTGGGTGCTAAACACCATTACAGTCTCTCCGGGTGTATGGACCAATGAAAACTGGCAAGCACTGCTGCCCTTGTAGCGGTCATATTTCAATGAGACAGACGGTAAATAACAACACACAGTGCCTGTACATAATACGATAAATAAATATTATTTTGTGAAACTCCTATTATTTTGTGAAACTCCTATTTCCTATTTACCCAAGAACTGGGGAGTAGAAACAAGAACTAACATTTCAAATGTTAGCTCCATATCCCATTATTAATCCTTACGTGAACATGGTTAGTATTATCTACATTTCAAACATTGAGGAAACCATATCCTAGAAAAGACCAGGAGCTCTTCCAAAGTCAGTGGCTAATAAGTGCCCTGCCACTTGTTAAGGATTTCAATTCAATTCTCCCAGCTTGGACTTTGCATTTTCTGTCTTTTAATTAATACAGTCAAGCTCTTTGGGGTAGAATTATTGCAGTCATTCTGAGAGACCAAAACTCACATTTCTCTGAATTTACATATTTTAAAACATACCTGCTGTTCTTGATACCTCAGATTTTGAAGGTACACAAACCAAGCATAGTGTGTAATCCCTCCAGGCTTTCTTTAGACAGAAATGGACTCAAAGTAAAAAGGTATAAATAGGTATCATCATTGGATCTATGCAACATGAAGTAATTTACCTAGCCAGCCGAGTTTGCTGTGATAAGATATGGTAACATACACTAATGGCTTAAGACTTGTTTTCAGCTCTGAATCAACACATTCAAAATATACTGCCAAAGCCAGAGTAGCGTATGCACTTAAATCCACACCAAGGAGAAATCTTGATTCCTGCAGTGTTAGAGGGTAGAATTTTGTTGAAAGATGAGCAAATGTGCTCTTGCTTCACTTTCAATACCGCTTGCTCTTACTGAACATGTTACCAACAGCACTTTCCTGTTACCTTACATTTTTATGCCGCAATGATGATGGAAGGAAGGAGACTCAAGTTTGCAACACAGAAGAAAAAAAGAATGATTGATTTAGTCTCCGATGATTCTATGGTAAATCATCATATTTTAAACTAATTATGCAATTCGTCTATGGCAAATCTGTCTGTAATGCACATTGTCAAAATGCACCATGTTAAATTTCAGAAGATAACCGATAAATTGTTATTCTTTTCGTGGATTTCATTTGGTATATTTTTAAGGGTAAAGAATGGAAGAGAAAACAACATCCAAATTTCATACTAAAGCTCCAACACTACACAGGAACAGATGTCCCTGCCTGTGGATATCATTCTCTGTAACAGATCTTCCCTGCCAGGAACTGGAGAAACCAAGACAAAAGAGTTCAGTGACAGAAACTGTCAAGATTATCCCACTAATCCCCTTGTCCTGACTCCACGCTAAGTGCAGTCTTATGATTCCATGTTGGCCTTCCTTGTAGGTAAGTCTACTGGTTGAGAACCTACTGATATGTTTATCTTGAGCACTTTATCGTATTCTCTTCTGTTTACTTTATTCTCTTCCAGCGGCAGACTGTATGTGAATCCTTTAGCACTGTAACAGTGTAGGACTCATAGAATATTAAAATTAGAAGGATCCTGGCATTACCTGAGTACCAGTACAGCCAAATGCAAATATTGTTGAGGTTAATTAAAAATCCTAGCATTAAAGATTTAATAATGCCATAGATGTTAACTAAATAAAAACAATGAAATAATCTAAGTAATCTTCTTTGTAGTTTTATTTTTTCCATTTAAATGTGTCCTAGAATGTATGATTTAAAATAATATACCTAAGAAAAAATTCAGTGCTGAACTAGATTATTTTAATACTGTTTTGAACTGCAATGGCACATATTTATATTGAGATGAAATGGAGCTAAACCTTTTTAGTCATACTAATCATAAATCATTAGATACATACATAAGTATGGTTAATCACAATTTTTGAGAAAACATATAAACACTTAATACAATAATTCCACAAGAAACCAGCCTTAGAGATAGTGAAAAATATCTAATTACTATAAAAATTACTATGTCTAGTCAATTTAAACTTTTTAAATTAAGCTCAATGCTTTCTACTAAGTATCAAAAAGTATACTTACGCTAGAAATGGCAAAACATAGCAGTGAAGAATCACTACTGGATTTATATATCAAGAGATGTTTAAACTAGAAGAAAGTATCCTATGGTAAACTAGTGGTAAGAACATTACTTCTAAAACAAATTTATTTTCTTTTCTAGTCAAAATCTGAGTTCTGATGCCTAGAAAAGTCTTCAGTAGGCTAATCTTGTCAGCTCGACTGGATGGTGAGAGGCCTAGAAGGCTGGTAGAGCACACTTCTGGATGTGTCTGTGGAGGTGTTTTGGAGACAGGTGGCTGTAGTCCAGGAACTGGGAAGGGAAGCCCCCGCCTGGGTGTGGAAGGAGGGGAATGGTAGGAAGGAGGAAGTCAGCCCACCCTGGCAAGCTTGATTCTGCTTGAGCAGCTAATCTTTTGCTGCTGTCGCCACCTGTGGATGTCAGCCTCCAGAGCACGGGCGAGCAGCTTCCCTGGGGCTGTACCCTTGGTCTTCCACCTTCTTGGACCAAGCAGCTACTGACTGCATCCTTTGCATCCTTTGCATCCAGGGTGCAGATGGCTCTTATACGGTATCCTGACCCAACATACCACCCTAATAAGTCAGTCCCCTTATATGATTTTATATGCACATGTATATATTCTAACAACTCAGTTCCTCGTTTCAATTTCTTTATTAGTGCATGTTTGCAGTACATAATGATTGCATTCCTCGTGGGGAGTTGACCCATGTATATAACACACCCCAATTCTTCATTCATTGCTTTTCTTTCCCCTCTAGACCCACTCCTTCCATCTCTTCATTTCCTTTCCTTTGCAAAATATTTCTGTCCCTGCTGGGCTGGGGATTTAGCTCAGTGGTTCGGCCACCTGCTGCATAAGCCCAAGGACCCGAGTTCGATCCCCGGTACCAAAATGAAATACATATATATACACATATATGTACATATATATACGTATATTTATGTGTATATATATGTATATATGTATGTGTGTATATATATATGTGTGTATATATATATTTCTCTCCCTGCTTCCTGTTATATGTCTTTTATTTTGCACTTAATTGGGTTTCTTGTAGAAGAGAAACCATGCCATATTTAATCTTGTGTCTCTGATTTATTTCATTTGACATTATGGCCTCAAGGTGCATCCATTTTTCTACAAATGATTCAAGTTTTTCCTTCTTGATAACAGAGTAACACTCCATTGTGTATAAATACCATGCTTTCTTTCTATGATTATAGCAGCACAATTCATAACAGCTAAATCTTGGAAGTGGCCTATATGTCTATCAATTCCTTTTGAGAAGCCTAACAATACATAATAATAATATAAATATGCTATTATTCTATAGGAGATATGTAATCATAACATTATAATCATGGAAAGACACCATTGTATTTTTTTAGGCCTTGAACACAGGGCCTCATGCATATTAGGTAAATGATCTACAAGTATGACCAATCCCTCTTCCTTTTACAATTGCATTTGGGGCAGAAGCTAGCCGAGTTGCCCAGGCTGGCCGGGAACTTGTGTTCCCCCTCCCTCACCTCCTGAAAGGCTATAATTACAGGCATGTACCACCTTGCCTGGCATGAAATGCCATCTTTACTGAGTAGAGAAACAACCATATAACAGCTCTTGACGGTTCTGTCACATCCACAATTTAACCCTTACCTGTTTCTTAGGGAAGTAGGAGGAGGATGGGGGTTATGAGGGTTATTAAAATTTATAATTGTAGAAAGGAACATCGAGCTATCATTTGTTCCAGCAGGGTACCTCCAGGAATTTTAATAACAAATCCACCAGAAGGCTCAATTCACTCAGAAACAGTACAAAAAAGGTCCAATTACAGACAAGGTAAGAGAGGTGAGCAAGGGATTTTCATACATTCTTTCATCGTAATCTTTTCTCACTTTACTGGCAGTTGGAAGAAGTCTAGCGTAGAGTTGAAGAAGCTAGCAGGCTGCTACTAATTAGCTAACAAAATACTTACAAATGCAAGTAAGAGCTTTGGTGCACAAAGTTCAAGGCATAGGTTAAAATAAAATTTTTAAAACCCTGCATTTCTACTTAGAATTACTTGTGGAAGTTCTCAGAGCAAGATGCCAAGGGACAAAGATAAAGATATCACATCTCACAAAGGCCAAGGCCCAGTGAAAACAAAATTACTTCACTGAGCATCAGGGAACATACAGAGTCAACTGTCTAGTCTTTGATGAGGGGGATACAAGGATCTCCAGTTTATGAGAACATACAGAAGCTTCCTAAACCAGGGGATTATAGGAAATAAAGGCTTCTGAGACAGTAGTAAAATAAAAACTAAAAATGTTTTAAATTATACAAGAAATAGCATTGGTAATATAGTCAATGCAGGGACATCCTCTTCTGCCAAATTGAAATAACAAGGGCCATTGTTAATCTTCGCCTGAAAGAGGCAAAAGGAGGAAATAAATGTATAAAGGGAAAAAGAGACACTAGCTATGAGATCTCTAAGAGACAAAAAGAAATGAAATGAACAGTAGTTTGCATCCTTGAGGAGGTTTTCAAGTGAGTGAGGAGGGCAGGGGTGGGGGAGACAGAGCTGAAGCCCAAGGAGACCAAGACAGCTGGAATTTGCAGAGCAGAGATGTGATGGGGAGAAGTTGCACCGGGGGAAGGTGCAGAGTGTCCTCCGCCTATTCAGCAGATCGTTGACAGCACATGATGGCGAAGAAAGTATTCTGGTGTAGGGAAAAAGTCATTTGAAAACATTAAGGAGACAGCTGCCCAATGGAGGTGAAATGAAGAAGTTTCCAGACATCTGAAAAACCTAAAATAAACTCATCACCAAGAGCAAATACCTACACAAAAAAATGTTCAACGAAGTCTTTCAGGAAGAAGAAAAATGATTCCAGGTAGAAACAATGAGCTACAGAACAGAATAGAGAGCACCAGAAATGAGAAGATAGAGTTTATGACCCATGAATAAATAAATACATAGGGTTTTTCATACTATTCCAATCTCTTCCTAAGACAAATCACTGTTTTAACAAAATTAAAGTACTGCGGTGTTTAAAAGATATGAAAACATAAAATGTATGCCAACAACAGTGCAGAAGCTAGGAAAAAGAAATGGCAAGTGACACACACACACATATATACATATATATGACAGGTAAATAATATATCAAAGGTAGAATATGATCGTAATTTATACTATAAACCAAAATCACTCACAACTTGCTTGAATTTCATCATAGCAACTGTGAAAAATTGCATTATGTGCTTGTGTATGTGATAATTAAATGTAGGTTAAGTGACAATATAGTTGAATAAATGACTATGGCAAAGTATGGCGAAGTAAAGCTTAATGTCAAAATAGGGAAAGAAGTTTAATAAAAGCTGAAAACACATACTAGAATAGGCTATCAATCCCATCAATTTAAAGCAGTAAATAACTGTTCCTCTCTGGCTCATGGAAGGTTCAGTGTAGATTTCCCTTTTCAGAAGACTTTCCTGAAAATTTCTCCTGCAAATGGTGAATTGGAGGATACAAGTTCCTCCATTTTCTGGTTCTCTCATCTCCAAGTTCTTTTCTGAGAACAAGCAAATGGGAGAGAGTGAAGATGTTTGTACTGAATGCTTCTCCCTAGCATTGAAACATGGTACTTCTCTTGTGCCAGTGTTACAGTTTAGATCTAAAATGTTCCCCAAAGTCTCCTATGATTGGAAGGTGATTGAGTAGTGGTACTGTACTTCATCAGTAGATGTTATGGTTTGGGTCTTGATGTCCCCTCAAAGCTTCATGTGCTCATAGGCTTGATGTAGAGTGATTTAGAATGATTTAAAAGAATGCAGAATGATTTTAAATGTTTTGAAGTTGACCAGAAAAGAAGCTCCAGTAAAGCTATGGACTGCAAAGATAGAGCAGAGGAGATCTAGATTGCTGAGAAGGAATAGAATACAAAAGATGGCCTGAGGGCATCATAGGAAGCAGCAGGACTCCAGCCTTTGCAGACTCAGAGTTATAAAGGTGAAAGATTTTGCTTTGAGAAGAAAGCCTCAGAATACAAGGTTCCAGAATGGCAGCCTAGGGAAGTTGTTCCTTGGGATTTGGTTCATAGGCATTGGACCCCTATAGCCAACAGAGAGGGAAGACTGATACTACTGCTCCAGCTGGCAACAGATGTTGGCATCATCCACATGGTGCTGGTCTTAGGCACATGCAGAATGCAAGAGTTGTGGGGTCAGGAATACTTCCAACCAGATTTCAGAAGAAGGCCTGGGAGGCCAAGCAGTGTGCCCCTCAGAGGGCAGTGTGTGAAGCTGTGAGTATGAAGCTAAAGGTGCAGTGGAGACCCCGGAAGTTTGTAGAAGCCAGGAGCATGGATCCTCTGAGGAAAACTGCAAGGAGGGAGCAGAGCTGGCCCAGGAAGGAAGCCATGGGAGCTACAACCAACAAAAGTGCCACGGGGCGGAGCCACCCAAGCCGTTTGGAGTTCACAACTTTCCACAGACTGCCTCGGTGCTGCACCAGGAACTACAGGATTTAATGTTTGGCCTGCTGGATTTTGGACTTATTTTGGCCTTACTTTGAATCCACCTGTTTGAAGCTTTTGGAATGGTAATGTCTGTCTTGTGCCATTGAATGTTGGAAATGTTTAACTTTTCATTTGTACAGAGCCTTGCAGCTAAGAGTTTGCCTTAAATCTCAGAGGACACTTTGGACATTTCAGCAATGCTGAAACTATTAGGACTTTGGCAATGTTTAGAGATGGACTAAATGCCTTTTGTATAAAGGAATGTACGTGAGTCTTTGGGAGGCCAGGGGCGGAATGATATGGTTTGGGTCTTGATGTTGGACTGAAATCTCTACGAACTGTAAGCCAAATAAACTGCTTCCCCTCTAACTGTGGGTGTTGGGTAATTTGTCTCAGCAAGGACAGAAAAGTAACTAACACAGTAGATTCATCCAGTAATGAGCTCAGTAGCTGAACGTGGTGTCAGGTGTGGGGCCTGGTTGGAAGTGGGTCACTGGTGGGTGACCTGGAAGGGTGTATTCTTAGCTCTCCTTTCTTTTATGCTTCCTGGCTTTGATGGGATGAGCCAGGCCTTTCCACCATGGCATTTCTGCCTCAGACCAACTGACTTTGAACTGAACACACTGGAAACTGTGAGCTAAATAAACGTCTCCTCCTTCAAGCTGTGAGTGCCAGGCATTTTGTCTCAGCAATGGGAAAGTGACTAAGACAACCAATGATCACAACTTGTTCACTTGCTGGAATACTATGAATGCTTTGTGTAACAGCATCAAGACCAAAGAAGCTAAAACCATGATCTATATTGTTGGACCAAACAAGCTGCCAATTTTTAAAAAAATTAAAATCAGCTTGAGTCAAAACTGTAACGTAAGTGAGATTTGAGCAAATATCATCAAGTTAAAGCATAGGTCAAATGTGAATGGATTTAAAAGACATTAATTGAAGTACAGAATCCAGGTTAAGCTTTTTCTGTCTACTGTGAGCCATTCAGATTACCCTAAAATTTTATAGTTACTTGCATCAAGAGAATCATTGACTAATGAGAGCAAGCTCAGTGATAATATAACTAAAATGGAATGAATAATTGAAATCTGTCACTTGGAAATCATTTGAAAGAACTGTGAACATTTATCCTGAAAAAAAGTTATATGGTTAATATAACTATAATACTTAGTTGGGGCACCATTTAAACAGAGACAAGACTTAATCTTTATTGTTTTTGAGATTATCACAAAGACTTAGTAAGTAGAAGGAAAATAGGGGCTTAAAATGAAGGAAAATTTCAATAGTCCCCAGATATTTTTGCAATTTTAGTCTGGACACTTGAAGAGCCAAAGATCTATTTATTATGATGCCTACTTTGTATATATAGTAAATATGGAAAAGTTGTCCTGTTTTGGATCTTACAAAAATAAGGACCAGTAAACCCTTTCACACATTTTGAAAAGAATATATTGAACACAGAAAGTAATATAAAGCTGATGCCTTAGTTATTTTCCTCACTGCAAAGACACAATACTCAACACCCACAATGCACAGGAGCCTAGGCTTGATTTGGCCCACAGATTTAGAAGTTCCATCTCATGGCTGATAGCTCACATGCAGAAATGGCATGGCGGAAGGCCCTGCTACATGGAAGGAAAGCTGCTCACACAGTGACAGCCAGGGAGCAGAGTGAGAAGTGAGAACACAGGATGCTCTGTCCTTCTGGTCAGGCCCCACTGGCCCACTCCTTCCTCTGAGGCCCTACCTCCTAACAGCTCCGTTAGATGAGTCCACTGATGAGTATAGCGCCCCCATGGTGCAATAACAGCCCCAAAATGCTGCCTCTGAGCTCTGAGACTCTTGGAGGATATTTCAGATCTAAACCATAAAGGCTGATGCTTCATATAATCTGAACCTCACATAAAAAGCCACGTGCTTTGTTTGTTTGGTTTTGCTTTGTTTCAGTAGTGGAGATTGAACCCAGGTCTCTGCGCTGATCAAAGCCTCCTGCCAGCATTCCCTCAGTGCTGGTATTACAGGCAGTAGACACCACACTTGGCTTGCCATGATTTTTTAATATGCATATTTTGATAGAAGGCGATACGCATATATGCACTTAATAAGCAAAGTATTCTCTTAATCTCAACTCCAGCTGCACAGGGAAACAAAATTTACCATTTAAATAATAATTCCACTGATTTTTCAATGAAAAATAAATAAAATTGGAAAATAAAGTAGGAAAAAAAATGAAAGGAAGAAGGGAGAAAGGGAAGAAAGCAGAGAGAGAAGGAACTTCATGACTTTCTTGCTTTCAGTAATACAAACTTACTTAGCAGTTGTACATTTATCAATCTCAAAAGAGGAATTAGGCTATTTTTAGCCATAAATAATAAACCAAAACAGTAACCTAATGCAAATAGTCCACCACAGAGGTAATAATTTCCTTTTGCCAGATTAATTTTTGCTCCAAAGCGACTTCTCAAACATCTTGCATTATCTTTGAATTTCACTCAACAACAAAGGAGGAAAAGGATAAAGAAGGCACTGCCTGGACTTGGTACACTTTGTATGCATCACATTTGCCCGCGTACATCAGAAGCTAAGTGCAGTCGGTGAAAGAAAGGCCAGTGATGATAGCGTTTAATACATTTAGCCATGTGGCCCATTAAGAATCTAGATTTTGGCGGCTGCTTGTTAACAATGGGGAAGATAATGGCTGCCTGAGCAACGCCTGGGAGCAGACCGGCGGTAGGGGCAGGTTTCAGCCAGCCGCTCATGTGCTCAATCGCTCACAGCTTGAAAACCGTGGCAGCTGAGGCGCGGAAGAGCCTGAGCGAAAACGGCTGAACTAACCGAGTCAGATCCTGACCTTAAAACTGAATCAGAGTGAAGAAAACTAAAATCCAGTTTATTGTGTTTCTATACTATGTCATAGCAGTCAGATAATTTTCCACTTGTTCATCAAGATGGAAAACTCAGCCTCTAATGATAAAGGATGTGGTGATCAATCTGCAGCACAGCGCCAAAGTCAGATGGACCGATTGGATGGAGAAGAAGCTTTCTATCAATTTGTAGATAACTTGAGTGAAGACTATAGGCTTACTAGAGATAACAATTTGCCAGGCACCCCAGGAGAAAGTACAGAGGAAGAGTCACTGAGATGACTACAACAAATTAAAGAGGGTCCACCACCACAAAACTCAGATGAAAATAGAGGTAGAGACTCTTCAGAGAATGTATCTAATTGTGACTCTATAATAGACTGGCTTAATTCTGTCAGACAAACTGGAAATACGACAAGAAGTGGACAAAGAGGAAACCACTCTTGGAGAGCTGTGAGCCAGACTAATCCAGAGTGGTGATTTCAGATTCAGTTTAGAGATAAATGTTAACCCTAATAATGAGAGCCAAAACCCAAAGAATGAAAATGAGCCATCTTCAAGACGTTCTAGTGGAGAGATTACAGACAACAATAGCCAAAGGCCAGTGGAAAATCCACGATCTGAAGCAACATCTGCAAGACCATCTAGGTCAGAATGAAATTCAACTGAAACATTAAAAACAGAAATCCCACCTACTAGAGGTCAGAGGAGGACAAGAAGTAGGAGCCCAGACCATCAGAGAACCAGAGCCAGAGCTGAAAGAAGTAGGTCACCTCTGCATCCAATGAGTGAAATTCCACAAAGATCTCATCATAGTATTTCATCTCAAACTTTTGATCACCCTTTAGTAAATGAGACTGAGGGAAGTTCTAGAACCTGGCACCATATGACATTGAAACAACAAATAACTGGCCCTGAGCTGTTAACCAGAGGTCTTTTTGCAGCTTCTGGAACAAGAAATACCTCTCAAGGAGCAGGGTCTTCAGACATAGCCATTAGTGGTGAATCTACAGGATCAGGACAGAAAACTCCAACCATAGTCCTTGATCTTCAAGTTAGAAGAGTTCATCCTGGAGAATATAGATAGAAAGACAGCATAGCTAGCAGAACACGGTCGAGGTCTCAGACACCAAATAACACTATTACTTATGAAAGTAAACAAAGAGGTTTTAAGCGTACATTTTCATGTTTTAAGCAGGCAGGTATGAGAACCTATGTCAGTACCATCAGGATTCCCATTCATAGAATTTTACATACTGGTTTAAGTGAGACTACATCTGTTGCAATTCAGACCATGTTACGGCAGATAATGACAGGTTTTGATGAGTTAAGCCCCTCTTTGTACAGTGATAGCAATTCAGAACCTAGTGGCTTGGTCCCAATTGCAAATATGGAAAGGGTAGAGTCACAGAATGGAAGAGGGTGTTCTGGTGATGGTAGCAGTTCTGGTTCCCATTCAAGTTCCAGTTTCAGTGGTGAAAGTTCAGAAACTCAATCAAAGTTGTTTGAAGGCAGTGATGAAGGAAGCTCATCAGGGTCCAGGTGAAAAGGTCAACATAGAACCCCAGTCACATTTGGTGAAGGTGGCTCTTCAGCCTTCCTTAGTCTGGCTCAGTTTTTCCTCTTAAATGAGGATGATGATGATCAACTCAGAGGACTCAACAAAGAACAGATTGACAACTTGGCAATGAGAAGTTTTGGTGAAAACAATGCATTAAAAACCTGTAGTGTTTGCATTACAGAATATACAGAAGGCAACAAACTTCATAAACTGCCTTGTTCTCATGAGTACCACATCCACTGCATCAATCGCGAGTTATCTGAGAATTCTACCTGTCCTATTTGTCACAGAGCAGTCTTAGCTTCTGGTAACAAAGAAAGTGTTGTGCAACTAACATCTGAACTCTGCTATGTAGCTGGCGTAGTGATGGGCAAACAGGAATCACTTGCTTTATGTCCACTTTTTGAGTGGTGCTTAGCTTAAATGTAAAGTAACAACTGAATTGAGCCATTTTTTTCTGAAAGAATCATGTCCTTTCTCCAGTTTCTATTTCAGAATAAAAAGAAATTTTTTTTACAAAAGAATCTAGATTTCAACAACTAAGGAAGAACAGATGAATCAGATCTGAAATATGGTGATTGATAATGACAGCTCAGTCTGGAAGAGGAAGAGTCTCAGTGACAGTGGTAGAAAAAAGATTGTTGTGTGCATACTGTGCCCAGACTTCTGCTTTGGGATTGTATGGTTTTGTAGTGTTTGGACACCACAGAGTGAAATTTCAACAGTGGTTTGGAAAATGATATTGTTCATCAGTGGAATTACTTCGAGTGAGAAGAGCAAGGTCACTTTTCTCCCTGCCCTGTAAAGGGGCATACTCAATGGATAATTTGATGAGTCAACTTGACTGAGCCATGTGATACCCAGGTATTGGGACAAACAGTGTTTTGCTGTTTGTGTGAGAATGTTGTTCCTAGACGAAGTTAACATTTGAGTGGGTAGACTGAGGAAAGCAGATGGCCCTTCCAATGTGCATATACCTCATCCAATCAGCTGAAGACCCAAATGAAACATAAAGGCTAGACTACCCTGAGCAAGACCGAATTCTCTAGCAGATGCTTTAGGACTCAAACTAGAACATCAGCTCTCCTAGGTCTCCATCTTACCACGCAGCCTGCAGATTTTAGACTTGCCAGCTTCCATAATGTGTGATTTCCTTATTTTACATATTACACACACACACACACACACACACACACACACAAAACATTGGTTCTGTTTCTCTGGAGAGCCTTAACTATTAACCATATATATCCATTAAAAGTGATTTTTAATCTACCTTCAAAATATGTCATGTATCCACAAACTTTGTTTTGTCTTCACTGCATTAAATTAATTAAATTATCCATCTCCTCTCAAGTAACTTTCTTAGGCTCTGCTGTAGTTTAGACCTGGAATATCTGTCCTAAAATGGACCATGAAGGTCTATGTGTTAGGGCTTAGTTCCCTCCCAGCTTGGTGCTTTTGGGAAGTGATAGAAACTTTACAACTGGGGCCTAATGGTGGAAGAGAGGTCCTTGCAGCGTGCCTTCAAAGGGGCTCGTGGGGCCTACCCTTCCTCCTCTCTTTTTCATTTCCCAGCCATGTGGTGAGGGCTAAGCTCTGCCTCACACCCTGTTGCAGTGTGCTGCTTCACCACAGTCCCATAAACAACAGCCTGATCTACTCAGAATTGCAACCTCTAAAACTGTGAGCCAAAATAATTTCCTCTTTATATGTTGACTCTCTCAGGTATTTTGTGATACTACTGGAAATCTGACTAATACAGCCTCCTATAGGGTTTCTACTGAAGTTCTAAAATTTATTTTCCCTCATAGTGCTCAGAATGATTTGTTTAACATATGAGAAAAGTTTAACCATCGTTATAAAAATTATAATAATGGATTATAGTCCTTTAATCAGAAGAAAATATATTAATTTATATCCTTTTAAATGAACAATACATTAAGAAAAATGGACAGTGCTTCCTTACAGTAGTATGCCAATTAGTAATAAAGAAAGAATGATGGATGAAAAGTTGAAGAGGAAACTGGCGTGTTGGCACATGCCTATAATCCCAGCCCTGGAGCATGAGTCAGGAGAATTATAAACTAGAGTCCAGCCTGGCCAACTAATTTCATGACTTGGTAAGACCTGTCTCAAAATGAAAAAGAAACATTAAAAAACAGTCTGGGGATGTAGATCAGTGCAAAGGTTCTGGGTTCAATCTCTACTACCATGCAAACAAAAAAAGTAGATTGGGAAAATCGTATTATATAGTCCTAAAACACTCCCCAACACATATAGTAAACACAAAGAAGAAAGTAATAACAATGATGGGGAAATCTTGTATAAATCATCTTAACCAAGTGATCAAAGTTGACATCACAATATTCCCAAAAACTAGCACTGATGAGTCTTCATGTGCTACCCTGAAAAGGATACAATGTCACTTATATGATATTCTTATCAAAAATCCATAGCATGAATCTGGATATAAGGAATTATTAAACTAGAATTAAGAGATGATGTGTAAAACAATTGGCCTACACTCTTTAAAGTTAGCCTCAAAGAAAGTGGATTAAAGACAACTAAGGAGGAAAGGAAGGAAGGGAAAAGAAAAAGAAAGGAAGGAAAAAGTGGAAATAAAGCTTTTGTAAATAGGGGAAGTGGGGTTGAAGGGAGAGGAAGGGATTGGGGGAAAAAGAAGAATCAAGATATTTTGTGTTGGGCCAGGGATTTAGCTCAGTGGTTTTACCACCTGCTGTGCAAGCGCAAGGACCTGAGTTTGATCCCTGCTACTAAAAAAAAAAAAAAAAATATTTTGTGTACAGGTACAAATTCTCCATGATTAATATGATCACTATGTATATCTAAAGTGTACCAAAGAAATTAATTTTTTAAAAAGACAAGTAAGAATGCGTAAAAACTAAGTAAAAATTCAGAGGTCTGGAATGAATGCTGGACCGGCAAAAATGTATGTAAAATATATTATTGGGAAAATTTTAAAATGTTGAATTAGAATGTGGATTAGACAGTAGGATTGTATTAATGTTAAGTTTCCTGAATTTGTTAATTGTACTAGGTGATGTAAAAGAATGTTCAGCTTCTAACCAGGGATGTAGCTCAGCGGTGCCACAACTGCCTGGTGAGCACAAGGTCCTGAGTTCGATTCCCGGTACCGGGGAAAAAAAAAGAATGTTCAGTTTCTCTAACTCACTGAACATATTGATAAAGAATATGAAACTGTCAATGTGGCAAAATATCAATAACTCAAAAGTGTAAGTAAAATGTATATGGAATTTGCTTACTATTCTCACAAATTTGCTGTAAATTTGGGATTAGAACAAAATTTGAAGTCTTCCAATACTTTCGAGTTACACTTAGAATAAAATAAAACTATATCCTTCCCACAGTACCATCCAGAGGAGACAGTACTTGAGAAAAGATAGGAATGAGAGTACTTTCCAGATGGGGAGGAGGGCAAAGGGGTCTCACAAGAGAGAGCAGGTCACAGAGGGGCCTTCGAGGCCCACGTGATGTTACTCCGCAGCCCCCTATAGTGTAGACCAGAGCAGCAGCTTGGGGTCTCTTATGGGTTTATTGTATCTATGAATAGCATCGTCCTGCACAGTTTCCAGTGATATGCAAATCACATAGGCTGTAAGTGACTAAAAATCTGTTCATTTGAGCTATGTCAGAAAGACCTGGATTTGTATTAGTTTGAGTTTGGCACAGGTAGTCTCTTGTGCTCCCAGGCTGCAGAAATAAACATGTTGGGGAGGGATCTGTAACTCATTCATATAACAGAGTCACTCTAAAGTTCTACAGTCGGCTTGGCCAAATAGCAACAATTTGCCCTTAAAAGCTTCTAGGCTAAAATGAAAGCATAGCTTTTTGTTCTTTGGCAAGCAAATCTGAAGTGTCAAAGAAATATTCACTGAGCCAAATGAGTGTCAAAATTCTTTTTAAAAAAATACTGGCCTTTCACAGTTCCAGGAGGTAGTGGGGTTAAAATGACTTTTAAAATTTGTATAGCTGCATCTTATTCTGCTACTGAACATCTTCTATGAAAAAATTATACTGTATATATGTGTATATATATATATATATATATGTATGTATATGATATGGTCTTAGTTACTTTCTCGTCCCTAAGATACATACCACATACCCCACATCCACAAGTTAAAGGAGAAAAGATTTATCTTGGCTCACAACTTATAGAGGTTTCAGTGCGTAGTCAGCTTGCTCCAAGACAGGGCAGCAAGGCAGAGGGGCATCACAGTGGAGAAGGACCTCAAGACATGGTGGTGGGAAGTAGAGAGAGGTCAAAGGAGGAGGGAGGGAGGGAGGGAGGGAGACTCTTTTAGGTTACACCCCCAGGGATCCAGCTCCTCCCAGGCCTTACCTCCCAACATCAGATTCAGCTATAAAGTCATCAACAAACCAATCCATTGATAGGTATCATACCCCCATGATCCAATCACCTCCCAGTATCCTCACCTATGAGCACACAAGGCTTGGGAATATTCATCCATCCACCCATACATATATACATAGGGGATCTAACGGAGGGAAATGTTAACCATGAAGTCTTCTGAATTTTTGAATCTTTAACTTCAAAGCAGAACTCTAGGAATGAGAGCGACTTTGTGCCTGATAGAAATATCTCTACTGAATTATAACTTGGCATCTTTAATAATTAGGACAAGCTATGTCATGTCACATTGCAGTAATGACCTACTCTTCAATCTGCGGCATGTTCTCATGATAGGGAACTTATTTCTAGTTCCACTACAGGCTCAGCAAGGTCTGCCTGTATGCACTCAGGGCCCCCAGTTGACTGAGGAGCTGTCACCTTGTTCTGTCTGAACCACGCAAGAAAAGAGAATCTGAAAAGTGATCAACCCATTTGACACCTAAATTTAAGGGGCCCGGAGAATGGAAGGTGGGATGTGAGTAGAAAAGGGGATGAATATTATTTGTGTAGCAGTGCCATTCCTCTGAGTGGTTTTTTTTTGGGGGGGGGGGGTTGTTTTATTTTGTTTTTTGGTTTGGTTTGGTTTGGTCTTTTTGAGAGAGTGACTCACTCTGTAGACCTAGAACTGGCTATGTAGCTTAAGGTTGGCCTGGAACTCACAGTCTTCCTCCCTCACTTTTAAGTTTTTGAGAACTAATATGACAGCTGTTTTAGCTCCCTATTGCTGCTTTAACAAATAACCACAAACCAGTGACTTAAAAAAAACATATTTACAGACTCAGGGTTCTAGAGGTTAGAAATCCAAATGAACTTCACAGAACTGCTATTCCTTCAATGTGGCTCCCTTCTAACTTCAAAACCAGAAATATCCAATTTACTCTTTCTCACATCATATCATTCTGACATTGATTCTTCTGCTTTCCTTGCTTACACTGAAGAACAATTATTACATTCAACCTGAATAATTCAGGCCACTCTCCTTATTTTACTTTAATTAATTTATTTATTTATTTTAAGACTACTTACTATGTAGTTCAGATTGACCTTGCACTCATTATGTACCCCAGGCTGGACTCAGATCATGGCAATCCTTCTGCCTCAGCTTCCTGAATGCTGGGATTACAGGCATGTGCCACCACACCTAGCTTTCTTATTTGAAGGGATTAGAACCTTAATTCCAATTGCAATCTTCATTGTCCTTTGTCATGTAGTTTACCATATTCATAGTTTCTGGAGATTAGGATGGACACAAAATTAGGTGGTCATTTTTCTGCCTTACAACAATAAAATATGAAAAATATTTATACAGTTTCTGCACATTACTAATAATGTGTATTATGTTGTACAATGACCTTTATATAAAATTCAGATTTTAAAACTGTAAGAACTGGTAAGTTTCCTTGTATCAGTTCATGGAAATGAAATAATTCATTTCCTTTTTTTGTCTTAGAGACAAGGAAAAAGTAAAATGAATTCAGTACTACATTGTCACAGGCATTTTAGTACCAATTTGTGAAACAAGTAAATCCTGTTTTTCTAGGTTGTCTTGTAATTTATTTCTTTAAGAAAAGGTCCCCTGCTACTCCCAATGCTTTTAGAAGCAAAAATATTATAAAGTACAGCTATAGAAAAATGTCAGCATTGCTGAATCAAAAAAACCAAGAATAATGGGTGTAAAGTGAAAGTAAAAATAAATATTGAATATTCTTCTGTAGAGCAAACTTGTTCTTATATTTTATGTATAATCATATAGAAAGAATAGTGTATGAAAGAATATTCAGAGTAATAAAATATTGTCCATTGACCCTTCCCTCAGGAGCAAAACCTTTTGTTGAAGTGATCAAACCATACACTTAAGGCATAACTATGTAAATATAGCAGAAACAAACAGAAAAATGTCACATAAATAAAAGCTATCAACTGCATCAAGAAAAGGAGAACAATTAATTGTATAGAAAACAATTCTGACTAGAAAAGGATCGATTTTAAAAACATTTTTGAGATAGAAGATTAGAGTGTGGCAAAACCTGGCTAGGGAAGTAGATGCGACCTATTAACCACAAGATCCCAGACAAACGCACAGAACAGTTTGCAACCCCTGCAGTGGACTTCATCCAGAGCTCCAGCAGGTTTTCAACTGGTTGGCCTGGACCTGATGTCAGCCTGAGGCAGGGGATCCCAGGACCTCCTCAGGACCCGGATGTAGAAGTTCTCACGGGTTTCCTTGAGCTTTGGATGGCATAAAAGCAAGGAAGCCATGAGAAGGGGTGCTGTCATAACTTTTCGTGGTAGCCCACGTTTCTCAGATGCAGCTTGCGCTTTTATCTTTGCTCTTACTCTCTTCTATTTCCTCAACCGAGTTTGCTCTGAAGAGCGTTTTGTTTTGTTTTTTGGTACCAGGGATCGAACTCCGGTCCTTGCGCTTGTGCAGCAGGCAGTGAAACCACTGCGCTAAATCCCTGGCCCTGAAGAGCCAGTTTCTCTCTCACCCTTCACCTTTACTTTCTCAAATAAACTCTGCCCTGCTTTTTGTTCATTTCTTTCAATTCTTTGTTCCAGAGGAGAAGAACCTAGAATCCAACTCCAGAAGGAGAGGTGAAGAACCCAGAACCCACTAATGTTTAGTTGGCAAGCCACTTTTTAGAAGCAAGCTACCTGATAACATTTTGAATTGAAAAACAAAAGTTAGACCTAGGTGTGATGGTACACACCTATAATCCTAGCATTCTGGAAGCTTGAAGCAGGAAAATTACAAATTTTAGCCCAGCCTGCACAATTTAAGTGACTCAGCCAGACCCTGGACCCTGTCTCAAAATAAAAAATAAAGGGCTGGGGATGTAGCTAGGTGAAAAACCCTTAGGTTCAATCTCCTTTACTGAAGGAAAAAAGTTAGACATATTTGTGTCTTAAGGACTTATTCCTTTAATAACTTTTGTGATGAAATGTTCATTTTTACGTGGCCAATATACCTGTGATACCAAAATCAGAATCAGCCAGTTCCCAACATGAAAGTTAAAGACCAGTTTCACTTGAAAACTTAGATGCAAAAATCTCAAATGAAATATACCGAATTCTTGAAATATTCAAATGGTGCTTATCACAGAATCAGAAGAATGGCTTTAGATCTGAGAACTTTTCACCATGGTTCAAACTGCTGGATGAAAGAAGAAAAGTAGAATGTTTATCCCTAGATGTTATAAATTCATATAAAAATTAAACATAGAATATGTTCTCCAACTATAATGAAACTATATTGGAAACCCATATAAAAATCTGGAAAATAACTAAGTATTTGTAAATTAAGTGATAGAGTTCTTAAAATACTCAGGAATAATTGACAAGACATATTTGTGTTTTGAGCTTAATGATACCAAAAACAAAAATATACAAATATTTTTAAATGAATATAAGTCAATGTCTAGGAAAAAGTTACACCATCTTAAATTATGCATTGGTAAACAACTACTTAAGAAACAATTGTCTGCTGGAGTGGTGGTGCATGCCTGTAATTTCAGCATTTGGAAGGCTGAGGCAGGAAGATTACCATGAGTTGGAGGCCAGCTTGAACTACATAGCAAGAACCTGTCTCAAAAAGCAAAACAAAACACTATCTTCTCATTCATGAACATAAGTAGAAGGAAAGGAACTAACCCAAATTGTACACATAGAAAAATATTATAATATAGGAGGATAAATCAAAATAATAGGAAACAGGGAAATGGAATTGATTGTTGTGTCATTAGGAAAAAAAATAAAGTTTATAAGTCCCTAGCTAGACCAATCAAGAAAAAAGTGCAAAAACAAAATATATCATTATCCAAAAAAGAGGAAGGCAATAATACTACAAATATCATAGACATGAAAAAGATTAGGAAATATTGCAAACTTTTTGTTTTTTAGGCAATGTCTCACTACATATCCCAGACTGGCCATGAACTTGTCATTCTCATGCCTCAGCCTCCTGAGTGCTGGGATTAGAGGAATGAACCACCACTCCCAGCTCCCCAACAATTTTTGATAACCAAAATAGACAGATTAAGAAACAGAAAATTTTAAGAGCTTTATATTTGTACTAATAATTAAAATCTACACACACAAAGATACAACTCAAACATACAACTCCAGGATGACTTCACTGGTATATTCTATTAAAACGTTAAGAGACAAGTCAATAATCTAACAAAACTCTTTCAGGAAACAAGGGAGTTGAGATCGTCACTCAAGTCATTTATCAAATCAGGATAAATCTTATACCAAAGAAGATGAGGACATGAGAAGAAAAAAAATTAAATAATAATACTCTTCATGAGCATAGATTTAAAAGTCCTTAAGGAAATATTAGCAAAACACAACCAGTAATAAAGTAAAAGAATAATATAGCATGACTGAATTTAGATCAGGGGTAAAAAAGTGGTTAACATTAAAAAATAAAACAATAAAATTCACCACATAAACCAAAACATTTAAAATGATCACATGAATGGTGAAATAGAGCCAATAAAGTAATTGAAAAAAATCGACCAGACATTTTTAATAGAAATACTCAGCAAACCAAGAATATAAAGAGTTTCTCCATCTAGTAAAGGATTCTTCAAAGTATTTACCTCCTTTGCTTGGATTAGGAAAGAATTGCTTAAATAATTTTCATTTCTTAAATAATATTCATAAGATATACTCTCATACTCACTAGACTCATACTCTTGGTTAATCTCATGTCTTAAATAAGATTTATAATAGTCATAAACCATAAAATTTTAGGCTGATACATTATGTTAAAATTGGAACCTTTTCTCCATCCAAATAAACTGGCAAAAATGTGAACAGATAACCCACAGAATATCTGCAGTACATATTTTCCTCGAAAATATGACTACCCAAAATAAAGAAAAGAAATATGACCCAATAGAAGAGAGTATAAACAACTTAGATAATTCACACCAAAAGAAGCTTAAGAAACAATATTTCTTTAAAAATGTTTCTCAACTTTACAAATAAGCATTAATACCATAGTGCATCTGATTAAAAACAACCCTGATCCAAACCAAAGGAAGCAATGAGATCACTTGATAATTCAGTCTGAAGAGTGCTTTGGTAATGGCTGGTAACACTGCAGAGCCTAAGACATGGAACTCAGAGATCCCCGTAAGCAGGCATGCATGTGTGTATGACTGAAAGTGTTCAGGGTTGTTAATATCAATCAGGATCATTCATGCTGAGTGCTTAGAATGTTTTTTTTTAACCAGTAAGTGAGCACTCAATAAATATTATAGCTGTTAATATTATTTTCTTTATCAATGAAATGGGAACTTTTTTTTTCAAATGTCAGGAAGAGTTGTCCACCTTCATAACAAGTGGTTTGTTTTATAATTAGAGACACTGAATCATCTGACTAACTATGGCCTTTCTGTATAGGCTTCTTTCTAGAAAAACCTTCTGTTTTGAAAGTTTACATGATATTCAATGTACATTCTTGCTTCATTTGTATTTCTTTTGTTACTTATTATTAAAGTTTTGAGTTTTGATAATTTTCTGATAAGACAACATTCTAAATTAAAGTTTTTCCTACTACTCAAGGACCACTCTGTTACATAGAAACACTTTCTTTTGAACTTGCCAACTTGATTTTCAGCTACATGAAATTTGTTCTTTAGTAAGGTACACACACACACACACACACACAGGCACACATATACACACCCCATTCAAGTCCATACAAAATTTCTTCCTCATACCTTTGGCCTATGAGTTTTAATTCTTCAGCAATTATATGTTTTGAAGTCAAATGTTCCTTCTCCTCCACATCACACATTTCCTTTTAAGCAAATATTTTTCTGTGCTCAATTAAATTCACATAAATTTTGATGCCTTTCATTTGACCTGTATTTAGAAAATAAAACTGTATCATCATGGCAGACCCCGCTGGTTGCTTGCCCACCATACATTCACCTCTCTTTATTTAAATAAGTAACTATTTTTTTTTCATAATGACACCATGAACACTTAGAAAAACCCTTTCCTCAGTCTCCTAGTAATTAGGGATTTTAAAGTGACGGTTGTGGCCATTGAGTTTAAGCAGGTAAACAATGTCACTGGTGTTGCTTTCCACATTTGGCTTTCTTCATTCTTTTCTTCTGCTCTTCACCTTTCTCTCTTTCTTCCTGCCTAATGCAGACCAGGGGACTGCTCATTGCTGGCACAGCCCCATTCAAAAGGGTTCTGTTGTTTTTTGAATCCAGGGATTGGAGGCAGCAAAAGGGGATGGATAGGAATGGAAAAGGACTGAATCCTGAGTTAGAAAGTATTGTAGATAGGTAAGCTAATTAGATATCTTATAGGCAGCTAGACAGGGCTGGGCTAGGAAAAGCCAACATAGAAGACAAGCCAACATGGAGGACAATAAAGACACATTCACTGAAGGCCAACATTATAAGAGAAAAGAAACTACTACACCCTCATGTTTCCCCTAGGGATGAATACTAGTGATCGATATTCTAAATAGGTATCAATCACCTAGGTTGGGACCAAGGTTTTAACCCACCCTTTCCAAGAAAGATCCCTGACCCAGCTTTGCTGAAAATCCTTGAATGCTTGCTATGTCTTGCTTCCCCATTGGATCCTCATTTAATCAATATTACCTAAGCTATGCTTGTAATCTTATTGGTTGACTATAGTTTTGTCCCACCTTGAACCTGCCTCACCTCATGGCCTTGTCCCATAAAACACCTTTGAGAAGTTGAGTGAGTGGGTAACCCACTTTCCGGTCCCCCTTTTGGGTCTCTTAGACGGAAGCTATCTTTCTCTCAACAGATTTTTTCTACTCTTAATTTCTGTTATTCCTAGAATTCATTCTTCGATTTTAGAGACCACGAACTCATGTTTCAGATATCTAGAAGGTTTGGAAGTTGCATCTATTCCCCTATATCATAAGGAGAGAAATAATTTTGAAACCCTCATCTGATAATCCAGGGTCAGCAGAGACACCTGAGAGAGGTCTTTGGGCCCAGATAAAGTAGCCTCCAAATTAAAGTACATGGGCTAGGAATGCAGACAAGAGCAGTGGTTGGCAGGAGAGAAGCTGAGTTCTTGCTGCCACTCCTAGCCTGCATACTGAACCTAGTGGGGGAAAACAGATTTCTCTTATCTTTTAAATTATTTACAAAAAACTTTTACCATTGTCTCAATCTTTTTTTTTTTTTGGTAATTATAATAAAATATTCGAGGCTAACTAACTTTATGAAGAAAAGAGGTTTGTTTAGATCGCAGTTCCAGAGGTCAAGGCTGTGGTGCCAGTATTAGCTCAGCTCTTGGAGAGGACTTCATGGCAGGTAACCATGTGGGAGAAAGAGATCACGTTTTGAAGCCTCAGAGAGATTGAGGCTTTGAGTTTTTATAACAGCTTGCCCTTGAGAGAACTGAACATTTCCTTCCAAGGACAGAACCACAATGGACAAAGAACCTCCCACAAGGCCACACCTCTCACACCACCATAGTGGGTATAAACTTCCATCACATGAACCACATCCAAGCTTTAGTAATCACCTGTATAATTACTAATACCAATACTCTTTGTTTCTTCAAGTGAATTAAAGTTACCACCTAGTATCATACTGTTCATCTGCTGTAATGAATTCTATCAGTCTTTGTTTTTATGGAGGTGCCTTCATTTTGGAGAATAGCTTTGCTGGATATAAGTTTCTTGCATGACAGTTTTTCTCCTCCCACCCTCCATCACTTTGGATGATATTGGAGGGTGATCTGTTCTCTAACTGCCTAGAAAGGGGGATGGCAAGGGCTAAAGAAAAAAAAGACAACAGAGAGTAGCATAATTTCAAAGTGTATGGGGGGCCAGGAGGTCAGTACTTCAGACTGGACAAGGACAAAGACACTCCAAGCTAGCCATTATTTATTGGGTACACACAATAATTGGGGGGAGTATCCGTTGACTGAGAGGGTGGTGCTAATCCTATGATGATGAGGATCTAATGCAGTAAGCATTCTTACAATAGTAGGTGGGGCAAGAGAGCAAGCTAATAAAGAAGTTGTCCTTCCCCCAGGTGAAACCTTTCTCTTTTTTTATTACCACTCCATTCTCAAAGAATCAGGATGTCTTCAGCTGATGTACACTTGCTCTTGAGCATCACAGTATCACGGGACCATTAAGGGCTCAACTTGTGACTCGAGACAAAATGGAGCTATGTTTCCACATGCCATAGGTGGCTCATGGGCAAGGTGACATTGGGCTTTAGACAGCAATAGTCATACTTTAATTATGAAATGATTTTCCCCCCAAATTTATGTAGAATGGCTCTCAATGGGATGGTTAGTGCCATTTGCCCCTTACCTCCATTATTTCTAAGAATAATTTACCTATTTATTCTATTACAATTCTCTCATATATGGTAAGTTACTATTATTTTGCTGCTTGCCAGATTTTCTGGTTTTTAACAACTTGACTACAATGTGTCTAAGTGTTCATCTCTTTATGTGTATTCTACTTAAAGTTGGGTTTTATTTCTTGGATGTGAAAAATAATGTTTTTGATTAAATTTGGGGAGTGTCTGGCCATTAGCTCCTGAAATATTTTCAGTCTGATCTTCCTTCTTTTAAATCTACCATGGTAATCATGATGCTGTTCCACAGGACTCTGAAGTTTCCTTGATTTTTCTTCATTCTTCTATCGTTGTGTTCTTCAGACTGAACAACGTAGATCGACCTCTTTCTGTTCACAGACACATTCTTCTGCCAACTCAAATATGCCATGTGACTAGACAAATATGTATAGTGACTTTTTCATTTTGGTTATAGTAATTTTCAACTTAAAAAATTAATTTAGTTTTTTAATAATTTCTATAATTCACTGATACTTTTTGATTAATATTTTGTCAGGTTGTCTTTTAATTATTTAAAGATGGTTTTCTTTAGTTCTTTGAACATATTTATAACCGCTTTGATATTCTGATTTTCTAAGTCCCACATCTGAGCTTCCCATAAAATGTTTCTGTATGCTGCCTTTTCAAAAATGTATGGATCAAACTTTCTGATTTCTTTCCACTAAGGTTTGGATTTGGTTTGAGTGTCCTCCAGTAATTCATGTGCTGTGAGAGTGGTCTGTGGTGTGGTCTGTGGTGTGGTAGCACTGGGAGGCTATGTGGATGGAGCCATTAAAAAGTGGGGTCTAAGGGGAAATGACTAGGTCATTGAAGGTGCTGCCCTCAGAAGGAATTGATATCATTCTCATGGGCCCCTGGCTGGTTCTTGAGAGGTTGTTATAAAATTGGAAGCTTGGCTCCTCTCCAGTGTCCTTTGGGGTTTCTGTGTTGTCACGTGATATCTCCCTCTTAGATGCACTGCCACCACAATGGCATCCACCATGCAGAGAGATCCATGTCATGGCTAGCATTTGGACTTAGCTGTGGGTACTTTGTTATGGTGATAGAAAATAGACTAATACACTTTCTGTGTCTCACAGGGCTTTTTTTCTTTTGTCAAGAAATACACATTTTATAAATACATTATAGTAAGTTTGGATTCTGATCCCCTGTTCTGGGGTTGGTTTTTATTGTTGCAGTTTTAGTGGCCTGCCTTAATAAATTTTTTGGAATATGATTCCCTTGCATCCTGTAGTCAGTTTTGTTTTTGTCATTACTTTTAATCCTGCATTTCTACATATCCTTCTTCAGAACACCTTTATGTTCAGCCAATAACTGATCAGAACTGTGCGCGTACATTTTGAGACACTTCGGTTTCCACACTTTGATGATGGATCTGTGTGCGACTTGAAGGTACTTTCAAAATTCAAGGGATTTGTAAATCTATGCCAGTTTCTGCTTTCTGCATTCACAAGGCCTGGTGTTCAGCTTGGAGAAAGTAGCGCAGTCAGGTTCTTCTTGATCTCTCATGAGCCTTGTATATTAGTACAGCTTTCCAGACAAGCAGGGAAAAGCAAGCTACTCTTTGGCTATACCATTCTCTAGATCTACCTCTTAGTTTTATGAAGGACATGCTGCTTTGTTGCTGTCCGCAACTACTACTGAGACTTCACTGGTAACATTAGCTTTCACTGATTGTTTGCCGCTAAGATTTCTATGGTTTTGGACAGCGCTTCTGTGCTTAGATCCATTCCATGTTCTTGTCCAGTCCATCTTAATCCCTACCCGTATGGTAGAAAAGATACTAGGTCTCATTGCACTCCCCACCTGCCTCGGTAGAAGCTGCATACCATGAGCTGTGAGGTAGCATGAGACCAACGCTCACAGAAAGTTCCATAGTTCCACTACTCTTATTAAGATTCAGACTTTCTTGAACAAATGCATCTCAGTGTGGTATCTACCTTAATCAATGTCCAAGCTTTAGTGGTCAATTCTTTTTTGGTTCAGGGATCAAACTCAGGACCTTGCACTTGCGAAGCAGGCAAGGTGCACCTGAGCTAAATTCCGGGCCCTTAATGGTCACTTTGAAAAACTCTATGCAGTTCTACCACTAAGGAGAGCTCCTCAGTCATCAATCCCAGAAGTTTCCCAGATTTGTTTCTGTTTATGTATATTCATAGCCTCAAATAAATAAATTTTGTATATTTAAAGGAACATCTAACCTCACGTTACTGTCTATAGTTCTCATTGCCCTTATTTTCTTATTAATGTATTCTTGGGCTGGGGATTTAGATCAGTGGTTCCGGCACCTGCCTCACAAGTGCAAGGACCTGAGTTCGATCTCCAGTACCAAAAAAAAAAAAAGAGAAAGATTTCATGAATGTATTCTTTTTAAAAATGTATATACTCATTGAAGACAAATATATTTCATATAAACTATGTTAAACTATTTTTGGAAACAAGCAGTGTATAGTCTATGTGAAATTATGTACTTAATTGTATTTTGTGATTATAACTTATGCAAGCAGTCTAAAATAATTTTTGTATTTTAAAAATATTTTGAATTAACAACTATTCTCTGAATATTATTTTTAATTAATTAATTTTAAATAATGACTGTGTCTATTTATTGGGTACTATGTGAAGTTTTTCGTGTTCTTGTTGTTGTTGTTTTGTTTTTGTGATATTGTGAACTGAACCACTCACAGGTGCTCTACCCTTGAGCTATATCCTAAGCTTTTTAATAACTTTTTTTTTTTGGTACTGGGGATTGAACTCGGGTCCTTGCGCTTGCTCAGCAGGTGGTGAAACCACTGAGCTAAATCTCTGGTCTTTCATAACTTTTTAATAGAAGCAGGGTCTCACTAAGGTGTCCAGGCTGGTCTTGGACTTTAATACTCCTTTTTTAGCCTCTTGAATAGTTGGGATTACAAGTGTGCACCTGACTAATAAAAGTTTTGATGTATGTATAAATCTCTGGATACCATAGTAGATGATGCTATTGTTTGTAATTCAAATGATTCTTATTTAAGAATATTAGAAACTTGTCAGTATTCAAATTTCCTGAGTTTCAGAAAATTACTATGAATCCATTCAGGTCTTTAGGATGAATTTATGTTCATTATTATCATGAATTTAGCTAGGTCTTTAGAATAAATTTATAATCATTATTATTTTATTTTTATTACTTTGAGGAAAGCATCAGAAATAAGTTTAATTTTGATAAGAAATCCAACAGTAGATATTAATATTTACACAAAACACAGAAAACAGAAAACATCCAGGAATAGCAAATCACATCAAGATCAGTAGGCTTTTGAACAATATTGACCCAACTACTTTTTTTGACAATACAAAATTTAGAAAAGTTGGAGAAAGAGGAAAGAAACTGAAGTATACCTATCTAGTATTTTGAATGTTTTTCATGAGTACATTTGAAATCAATTTATTTAATACATTTTTCTTTAAAAGAAGCTTGACTGGATAAAAAAGCTTGACTGGGCCAGGGACTTAGCTCAGTGGCACCATGCCTCCCTCGAAAATATAAGGTCCTGGGTTTGATTCCAGGTACTGAAAAAAAAAAAAAAGGTTCACTGATGATTTAACTAAGAAACTTTCTAAATCCACCTTCTTATTATGTCAAATCTAATTTTAGGTATCAAATAATTACCAAGTCTACAATAAAATGTTACTTGATAATATATTGACAGATGTGTAGGATTCAAATACCTGTTAAGTTAGAAAACATCCACTTCAACATGAGCAAATTCAAACATGCGCTTCTTAAGGGAGATTTCTCTGGGACCAAACTCAAGCAAACAACAATATGCACTCTCATCTATATCTAACCAAGAATCAATTCAAGGGCACCTCAGCAACGTGAAAATCTCAAGGATCCTACCCAGGCATAGAGAAGAGTTCTCTATATTCACAGGCTTCTCTTGAGAATGTTTTCCACATGAAAATATAATAGGATTTTCAAAAAGTACAGTCTAAGTACAAATATTACTTATCAACAAAAATAAATCTTATGGTTCCAGTTAATAAAGCATTCCCTTTTGGGGAAAAAAATATGTTCAAAGCTGATTATAGGCCTTCTCTTTTCTAGTCATATTTATATGGTCCACTGATTTGTATGCTGAGCTTCAATCTACAACTCAGTGATTTTTGATGAATAACTTGGATCTGTCATCAAAATTTTATGAGGCTTTTAATATCCCTAACCTAGACATTAAATACTGTCCATTACATACAGTAAGAGTAGCTCTTAATTACCATTAGTCTAAGAACGTACTCATCCATATTATTTGTGTTTCTTATCAATAATATAAGTATAAAATAGTCTGTGGATGAGTTTCAAAATTCACTTAAAAATTCTGAAGTAATATGCAATCTATATTGAGTTATCCAATCCATGAAAGTTGTATATCTATTTCACTAATCTGATAAAGAGCCTCTATGAAAAACCTATTTCATACTCAATTGTGAAACTGTGAAAGCTTTACTATTAGATTTGGCACAAGCAAGGATGTTCTTTGTCATAAATCTTGTCCTACATTGTAGAAGTTCTAGCCAGTCCAATTAAGGCAAAATAAAATAAGATTAAAAGCAGTAAATAGAAAAAAATATCATTTCCTAGTTACAAATTATTCTATCTATATGTAAAATCTCCTGCAATTTACAAAAGTAAAAAAATCACAAGCCAGAAAAACAACAATCAAAAAAAAAAAAAAAAAAGAAAAACAACAATCCTAGAACTAGTGAGTTTTTGCAAGGTTGAGATATAAAGTTGACATACAAAAATCAATCATTTTTCATATATGTAGAGTAAAATAAATAAAATATGAATTTAAAATATAATATCATTTATAATTGACCCCCTTCAAAAATTAAGGAAACACTTAGGTGTATGTTTGAAAAAGTAACACAAATAGAATGTATATGCTTAACTGTGTAGCTATTGTGAACGTATCTGAACTTTACCTACATAAAGGGTGTGGTTCAGATTTAGTTATGTTCAGTTTATATCTGTTCTCTGAGAAGGGCTCATCCCATTCTGGAATTTACTTTTTTTCAGTCTTGAATCCACAGCTGTCCAATATCTTTAAAATTGTGTACTTTTTAGTTCTTCTTTTTTCCTTTTTCTTATTACTGTTAAAGTAGGCATAGTAGCTTGTTATAATATCCTCTGTATTAAGCAGGAGCAGAAACATTACATAATTCACCTTGATTTTTTACCGCTACCTTCTTGCCTATTCTTGGTCTCTGGTTTATAGTTCCTTTTCGTAGTTAAACTGTGTGTCACCTGGGGAAGACACCAGTGCAGTCTCCAGGGTTCTAAGAACAGATGACAGACAAGTGTACAGAGTTTACTTCAAATTCCCTTATGACAGGAGGCGGGGGGGGCAAGCCCAAGATCCAGCCTCTTGCAAAACTGGTCCCTGTGACCCGTGGATCCACGCTACATCCGATACAGGTAGCGAGGCTTCGTAAACCCCACTTCCTGCTGCAATGGATGGACACCATTCCCTGTCCACCCGAAACAAACAGCAGTGGGGTTGGTCAGGTCCCACATAACAGTAGACACTGAACATTAATCCAGAAGCACAAAAAGATATTCTCAAACAAGCACCAATGTCCACCTCAGGCTGTGGGAGCTGTCTCTGCAAGGAAAATGTTCTGTGCCTAAGACCACTTTGTGCAACTGTCCAACAGGCAAAAGCAACATATGACGACCTTTTTCAACAGCCTCCTTTTCCGGTTTCTTCTTTTTTTAAAAGAACTTCTAAACTTTACAATGCTCTAGAATTTAACCCTCAAAATTATTCCTATTGCTCCGCCTTTATTTACTCCTAGATAAATACATTTTTATCATGATTCCTAGGTAAATTTATTTTTACACCTCCTAAGCTAAAAGTCCTGGCTTTTATTTTTGATGACTCTTCATTAATTCATATCCCATATTTTGTTCATCTATAAATTCTATCATCTCTGCCCTCACAGTTAATCTGAAACTTTTCACTCCTTGCTACCACCCCGGTTCAGTCCATCGGCAGGTATTTCCTGGATTATTTCAGAAATCTTCTAAACATAGCAGTCTCCTTGCAGTAATCCTTGTTCAACTTTCTTCTGTTCTCAATGATGGAAGTCTGACTGTGATGTTCTTCTCAAATTCTTCCAGATATTTGCCTCTCACTAGGGTAAAGATCAAGATCTTGAAAAGTACCTAAGAGTTTTACATGATTTGGCTTCTCACTATTTCTTTGGTTCCTCTCACAACATTCAGCAACTTGCAGGTGCTCAAGAGCTCTCCTAATATTGGGCATTCACACTGGTTTCTCTTACTGAAATGTTCTCTCATTGGACACAATATGATTCCTCACTTCCTGTGGCTTTGCAGCCTTCCCGGACCACTCTGTAAACCTGCACCAAGCTCACTCATGCCCTTTTCCCGTTATCTTCACTTTTTCAATATACCCACTATTTTTGATGTATATTTGTTTATTTGTTTATCACCTGCCTCCCCACCACATATAAATGGCTTGAAAGTAGAAATTTAGTCAGTTTTGCTTATTGCTGCTTTCCCAATATCAAACAATACCTGACATATCATGTGAGCTCCATAATATTTGATAAATGTCAAATGAATGAACACATATTAAGAATTAAGCGCTGTTTGTGCTTATACTCTACTGCCTCAAACACTGAAGTATCTTCTGTCATTTTATTAACTTTCAGACTCTAGTCTCAGTAATATCTTAGTTTTGGTTTCATAAGTATCTTCTCATAATTCTCCAAAATTTTATTATTTTCTTAACCTTGTAATTCCACTTTTTATATTACTATGGGAAAATTAACCTAGCCCCATTAATGGTTTGAGCAGGAGTAAATAGTCTCAGTGATATCCAATGTATTGATCCTGTAAAAATTTTCAAATTATAGTAAATGAAACTTATGATACCTACTTACGTTACAGAGAACTATCTGCCATGATGTTTTCTAAATAAGTTCAATTCATATATATTACTAATAAAGTGTATTTTATTGTTATTTATAGACTGTTTACAATTTAGATGCAAAAGTCACTTGATGAGATCACAAAATATTTGATTTTTAAAAATTAACATCTGTCCTTTGGTTTTATCAAAATGTCAGCCTGGTTCAAAGATCAAATTATGATATCACTAAATGGCAAACCTGGTATAATATTACACAGAAACCAGACCGATAAGCATCTTTTTCTCAAAATGTGGTGACACTCAAAAAAAAAAAAGTTTAAATTTTCATGGTCAGGTCCAACCTACATTAAGCCACCTGATTTCCCTGGCCACTGGTTATCCCACTGTACCACCCTCTCTCTTTCCTGTACCCCACTCTCTCAAGTAGCATTCCAACTTTGCAGCTACAGCCAGCATATCTATGGAAACCAAACACAAAAAGAAAAGCAAAATCTTAGTGTCCCAGCAAAAGCTCAGGTGTCAATTTAACTGGATTAAGGGACACACAGACAGCTGGCAAAGCATTATTACGATACTTGTCTATGAGGGGTTTCTGGAAGACACTGGCATTCAAATCAGTGCACAAAGTAGGAAGATCTGTCCTCCACATGAGCAGGTATCATCCAATTGCTAAGGGTCTGGAAAGAAGAAAGGGGAAGCAGTAGGATGAATTTTTTTTTCTTTCCTGGAACTGGGACACTCTTTTGCCCTTGAACATCAGTACTGCAGGTTCTCTGACCTTGAACTGTAACATACACATCAATGGTCTTCCTGTCCTCCAGCCTTCGGACATGGGCTGAGCCACACCACCAGCCTTCCCCATTCGCCTGCTTACAGATACAATGCAGAGACATCTCTGCCTTTACGATGCATTGATGCATGAGCCCATTCCCCTAATAGATCCTTTTTCAGTCTACTTTTTCTATTTCCCATTGTCTCTGTTTTTCTAGAAACCGCTAAAGAGTATACCTTAGAAGTCATATTATTTCTATATATTACTTAAATTATTTCTGCAGAGAAGCTTCTTCTAAATAAGAAATTTCTGTTATTTATGATGAATAAAAGATATATCTCCATATTTTGTAAATGTAGTATATTCTGCACTTTAATTTTTAGATGTTAATTTTTTGTGTGTGGTAGCGGGGATTGAACTCTGGACCTTGTGCTTGCAAGGCAGGTGCGGTGCCACTGAGCTAAATCCCAGGCCCTAGATGTTAATCTAATATTTAACAATTTCAAAATATTTTCTTGTCTATGGAAATCTTTGTAAATTGCTCAGTAACTTACTTATTATTTATCTACCTGTTAACTAGATTGGCATGAAAATTGTTTAACTTAGAATTACAAAAAAATCATATTTTATTCTTATCAATAGGTAGGACATTTTGATATTGTCATAAAGCTAGTAATTTCTGGTTTCCCAACAGTTAGTACACCAAAATGCACAAGAAGTGTGCATTACCAACCCTAAAATAATACACCCAGGAATTGTGCACATGAAAAATACATTTAAATGTTAATAACTAGTTAATGGAATACAAATTGGGATAAAAATATTTTGTTAATGATGCTTAAATATTGACATGTTGTCTTCAGCTTCATTCCAACAAACATGTCATTTTGAATCAATGCACTAGAACATAAGAACCATAAGGACAGGAATTTTTGGCACATGCTGTCAACATTATTGTTTCTGATTGAGTGACAGATTCCTGATAGCAAGAATTATTAAGCCCTGGAAAAGATTATTATGGATGGTAGAAAAATCTACTCCATTTATTCCATAAGTATATGTGGAGTCTCATTTAAAGTAGTGATTATTTGAAAATATAATACTATTACACATTTAATAGAATATAATGTACTATAAAAACATAACTCTTACATGCAGGATGAAATTTTAAAAAATTATATCTTCCTTTATTAAAATATTTGCTTTATTGCGGTGATGTGGAACCAAACTCACAATATCTCTAAGTATGCTTGTACTAGGATTTCAACCATGCATAATTACTAAGATAAACATTTTTTCTGTGAGAAAATAAATTTATGTTCTAAACTAGGATTCCAAACATATTCATCTTCCTTTTTACACAATTCCATAGAAGAAAGTAGGGATTCTTCCTATAGTTGCTGCTCTTAAGTGGGTTTCTTGTGTGTCAAACTAGGAGAGACACACTTTTCATTTATATAAGAAGATATAAATTGATATATTTATGAGGTTGGAAGAAAGCTAAGGCCTTAGGTCAGTAGTGTTCCATCTGGGAGTCAGGAGGGTAACAAAGCTATTTATAGTACTTTAGAAAGACTAATAAAAAGCAAAATATTTACTCCCAAAACAACTACACAAGATTTCTTTTAATAAATACAGTCTAGTTTTTGGACAAACATTCCTTCAAAATAACCCATGAGGGGAAGAAGAGAAAAAATTAAAATGACCTTGTTGGTGATATTGTTTTGAAGTATCATAACTGATTAGCTAATACTTCATTGTTCCAGGAAGGGACCATTAAAAACCCTACACATATATGTAGTTAATAATAGCACATTCTGTCCTATCAAATGTACTGCCAGCCCATAACTGACATTTATAAATGACCCTAAGATGAGTTTTCATGACAATGTAGCAAAACTTTACATTATTTTCTTCTAAGACTGAAAAAAATTTAAAATTGTAAGCAGCTACTTTCTATGCACACTCATTTGTATTTACATCCTTTTTATTCAAAAATGTGTTTCTAAGTGGAAATAGAGTTATATCAACATATTAAAAATAATAATGAACAGTCACCAAACAACCATCATCAGTAGTCCAATAAACAGTAACTATCCAGGGCTAGAGGATAGTATCAGATAGTCACCTGTACACAAAGAACAAGGATGTAACCAGACCCTTCATAATAGGGAAAACATTTCTATCTGCTGTTTTTCCTGATGGCAAATGATCAGTGACTGAGACAGAAATTTAAGGTCATAACCTATACTTTCCCTCTTCTGCCCTCCCCACTACTCCAGTGAACAAAAAGCCTTATAGTTGATATGGGGGAGGAATACATGGCCAGAAGTGACTCCCATAGGCACCTAATTTTGTACACAAAATTAACCACTGGTATTTTCTATTTCCTTGTTCCTGAGCTAAAGGAAACAAAAAGCTATTTTTCTAAGTTATACTGGTAAGCCCTGGGCCTGTATTTGCTTAGATCAAAAAGATTGCATTGTCTTAGGCAGCTTTTCATTGCTGAAACAAGATTTCTGACCCTGACATCTTAAAGAAGTTCATTTCGGTTCGTGGTCAGGCTAGCTCCAGTGTAGGAATACCATGGTGGAAGGGCATGGTGGAAGATAGCCACTCAACATACACAGAGAGTCAGGAGAGCCAGAGAAAGCGGAAAGGGTCAGGGACAAGAATACTTTCTTCCCAGTCACACTCCAAGTTCCTCCAGCCCGGCTGTATCTCCTAACAGCACATTCAGCTATGAAATCAAAGAATTAGTGCCATGAACAGGAAAGAGCCCCCGGGATCCAATCAACTTCTAGCTGCCGCAGTTGTGAACAAATGAACCTCTTAGAGGACATTTCAGGTCAAGCCGTAACATATATATTAAAAATGGTCATGTCATAGTAACTCCTTCAAACAATTTATTATGATATAGTAAATCTATCGCTTATGAAAAAGAAGAGACATGAAACTGTCATAATATTTAATAGTAAATGAAAAGCAGAAACTTTGTCTGACATCAATGAGAATACCTTCAATGTTCTCAGTTCATATTAAATGGCCAATTAAATACTAGTGCATCTGTCAGTTCAGAACACAAAAATTCTATTTATATTCTTGTGAAATATTTTTTCAAACTGGGCATGGTGATGCAGTCTTACAATGCCAGCACTTGGGAGGCTGAGGCAGGAAGGCTGCTGTGAATTCTGAACCTAAGTAGCAAGAAATTGTCTTTAAAAAAGCCTTTTTCTTTCATAAATTGAAATGAATATGCTCATTGCAATTTACTTAAAATGGTGCTCATTTCATATATTCTCCTCCTAAACAAAAATTACTGAAAATTTAATGAAGTTTTACCCATTTAAAATAAAATTCTTTAAATACACTTTAATTAAAAATGTTTTAAAGAAAAGCTAACTTGTCTTTTTGCTATTTATGTTCAACATGTAGTAAAAGAGATAGTGTATTGTGAAAATAAACTCCCATATAAGCTTAATTTTTAAAAAATAGCGAGGTTTTAGAGTTGGAACATCAGCTTTTAGATGTTTTTTTCTTTTTTGTGTGATCTCCTAAAATCAGATTGCATGGTGACTTTTACCTTGTGCAATTTCTTGTGTGAAGTACTTAGCTGGTGCCAAATTTTTCCTGCCACCACCTACCTAGTCATTATCATTATCTCAGTATTATTCATAGCAACTTAAGCAGATTGTCATTTAAAATCTTTCTTCTTCATCAAACAACACTGACATAAAAAAGAAAAACAAACCATCAGAGCAGAAATAAAACAAAGCTATGACACAAGCAAACTTTTGTTCTAAAGATGACAAAGTTACATACGTTATATGTGGTAATTGGAGTAATTTCCTGGATGAGTAAAAGTGAAAAAACTTAAAAGTTTGAGAAGATTTGAAATTTGTCCAGTTGTGAGGGTAATGTCATTCTTCAAGTCCGTCTAAGCAAGCAAACCACACACAGTGTATTCGCTTCTTAGAGCTTGCTTAATGAAATACTACTGACTGTTGTTTGAAACAAGACAAATTTATTCTCTCATCATCCTGGAGGCCAGAAATCCAAACTGGCAAGGCCATATTTCCTCTGAAGGCCACCAGCAAGAAAGCTTCCTTTACTCTTCCTGGTTTCTGGGGGTTGCTTGCAATTCTTAATGTTTGTCACTTGGTTGGTAGACACATTACTGCAATCTCGGCTTCCATCTTCATATGGGATTATATTCTGTGTGTTCTATGCCCAGATTTCCATCGGTTTATATGCATACTAGTTGGTGAATTAGGACCCACCCTAGTCTAATATTACTTTACCTTTACTTGATTACATCTCCGAAGATTCTAAATAAGGCCACATTCACAAGAATTAGAGGCTAGGAACTAAGTATAGCTTTTTAGGGGATACATTTCAATCTACAGTTGAACAATCTTTGCAGAAATGGGCTTTAAAATAGGACATATAGACGTAAGTGGAGCTGAAACAAGTTCTGAATAGTCTTTAAGACCTTGTGAAGGCTTTAAAACTCATAGAAGATTTCATATTTTTATCCAACATTGTATCATCTGAGAATCTCTTTAGAAAGTGAAGCCTTTGGTGCCAGTGTCATTAAAGATAAAGTCATTAGGCATTTGTTCATTCAACTAACATTTTTTGAGCTTTTATTTTATAAAAGCGGGAACAAAGTGAGGAACAACAAAAGTTCTTTTCAAAGGCCTGTGATGTAGAAAAGCACCAGGCAGGTAAATAATGATTGCACAGTACATTGTATATTCAGAGTGGCATTTTAAAAAGCTTGCTTTCACAGCAGGGGGGAAAATGGGTTGGAAGAAGAAAAGGCCAAGAGGCCAGTTAGAGACGCATCATGCAGACTATGTGATGGAATATAGAATCGTGCCCATCCTTTCCTTTGCACCCCTTGTTTCAATGAAGAAATTCTTTCTCTTCACAACAGGCAATTTTACTTCCTGTGCTTTGGATTCCTTCTGCCTTCCAAGCAATCCAGCTGGATTAATGATGTTCTTTCTCCTAGACAACAATCTCTTCCTCCTTGTTCCTTCGTAGCAGCCTTTAAACATTCCCAAATCACCATCACAACAGTAATAGCAATAACTACTGCATTTTCCACTCCACTCTGGCCTCAGCACTCCAGCCAACTATGTTACAATGTGTTGTACATCTTCTATCTACAGCTGTACTTACAAGCAAAGAGGTTTATGTTTGATATTGCCAATTGCACATCTCCAATGCATTCCTAATCTATTATCATTTGACATTTGTTCAATTCTGCAATTATTTTAATCTCATTATCAACAAACTTCTTTGAGAAATCCAGTAGGTTAAGATAGTTTACTTCCCCTAATCTCTGAGCAGTGTGATATAATTTTAATTATTGTCCTCATCTACTCTTTTACCTTGGTTTCTTGTATCAATTTCAGTCCTTATTTTCTTCTTCCTTCTCCTTAGTTTCTCTCTTCTTCTTTTCTATATGTTACATTCTTCAAAATTCATCAATTTATATTAGCCCTGTTCTAGGGAAAATATGTACTCTTCTGTGGATTAAGTGATCATTTCTATACCAATGATTCCCACTTATGGCTCCATTTTTGATCTCTTTAGAGCTCCAGATATATATTTTCAAATGCCAAATGCCATTTGGCTGGATTACTGGTACCACAAAATTAGTATGTTCAGAACTGAATTCCTGACCTTTGAATCTTCTATTTTTATGTTCTACTAGTACAAAGTAACTCTCTGAATGAAATAAAGCAAGACAGCTACCAACTTACAAAGAAGACAATCTGACCCCATCTTCTGCTCTAGGGGTGTAACCCCATTAAACCATCTAATTATAGCAATCCGAACTCCCTTAGCAATAATTAATTTAAGAACTAAAATTGAAGTCAATCCGGTTGCAAATATTATTGCTCCAGGGATGGACAAGTAACCAAACTTTGTCCAATCGGCTTGAATCAAAGGAGTATTTTTAAGTTAGGAACAGAGTTCTTTCTCTTCCATCATATATAAGCAATGAACTTTGTCACCTCTGCTGCTACAATTGATGCTTTGTCACTCACTTATACTTCTTTATAATTATATTGAATACAGTTGTATACATCCCTTATAGAATTTCAGTTTCTAAATTAATAATATTGACTATACCTGTAATTAAATGTAGTAATTATAAAAGACATTTGAAATTGTATTAGATGTTATAAATATTTAAATGTATGTTATCTGCATTTGAGCAATTTGGGTCAAAATTTTATCAATAAGATTTATTTATTTTAAAAACTATTCCTCTATTTTATTCATTTTTGTAGTAATATGGCTTCTATTGCAAAAATGTAATGCAATGTACTTACCCATAACCTTATTTATTAATATGTATACTTTATCTCTATTTTCTAATACAAATCAGATGTTTCTATAAACATTTTGAACATGTCAATTTTTGGACATGTGTGAGATTTTTCTAGAATGCATATTCTCAGGAATGGGATTTCTGGATTATGGGTTCTAGATTTTCAATTTAGAAAATAAAACTAAATGGCTCCTCAGAATGCTTGTACATGTTACACTTCTACGTGCAGTTTAAGAGGTCTCCTTTTCTTCTAAATTCTCAGTAAGAAGTATTTGTCATGCTTTTTCAAACTCTTACAATGCTAATGAATGTGAAATAGTATATTTATGGTACTTTAAACCTTGTATTGATTTCATGATTGCTATATATTAGGTGGACATCTTTTTATATTGCTATTGGGCATCTGTTTCTTCCTCTATAACCCCCCTGCTCATTAGAAGTTTATTTGTTAAGTGAATATTAGAAGTTTTAACATTTGTATCTACATTCACTCAATATTGCCCTGTAGTCTGGGGTTAGGGAGTACCCTTTGCCAGGTCCCCACTTTGTAATACACTGCCCACCCTGGCTCTACTCCAGCTCCACCCCTCCCTACCAGATGAGAGACCAGGAAGTGAAAGGAATATGCCAACTACTCTGAGAACTTGGACTTTTCTGCCCAATCATCACTGAGCCTCTCTCCATAAGCCACAGTAGACCTTGCATCTTTCCTCAATCCATCATCTGCAAATAACACTATTCACCAATGTCCACTCACTTAAGCACACAGTGTGGTCAAGGAACAAATATTTGCTGGAAGGTAGTGACTACACTATAGAGCCTTGGGCATGAAGACTACTGGGTCCACAGTGCTGAGATAAAATGTACAAAAACTTATTTTTAAAGAAATATATATTCCTTATACAGGCATGGATTTATCAGATAGGCTTGCAGGATCAAAAGTGAGGGAGCCCACAATGACATCTGCATGCTGAAGATCCAGAAGCTCCAGTGGCTGCTCAGTCCAAGACACTGGAAACCACAGAACACGAGGGACTGATGATGTGGCACCAATTTGAGTCTGAAGGCCTGGAAGCTCTCTAGAAAGTCTCTGGAATGAGTCCACATTAAAAGGTTGAAGATACCACAGTCTGATGTCCACAGGTGATGGCAGTAGGAAAAGATGCACCTACTCAAGCAGAATAAAGCTCTCCAAGCACAGGCGAACTTCCTCCTTCTTTCCCTTTCATTCCACCTGGGCTACAAGCCTATTGGATGATGCTGCCCACAATCAGGGTGGATTTTCCTCCTCCAGTTTGATGACCTATGCAACAATCATTTCTGGACACACAGCTCAGACACACCCAGAAGTGGGCTTTACTACTCTGGAGGTGTTTCTTAATAAGTCAAGTTGATATTTATGACTGACTGTCAAAATCTACTACCCCATGTCAACTTGACAAACTTGGGCATCAGGACTGGTGTGTCCATAACTATAGATAGTGAGGGAATACATAGTGAGGAATGCATAGTGAGAGAAATAAAAAGCCTATAACAGAATTTTATTTTTAAAGAAAGTACAAAACAAGGTAAATAGAAAGCAAACGCAAGGTAAGTAAAAATTACTAAAAATATATGTTTTAAAATATGGCTCAAATTTGCCACTAGAAATTTTCTATTGCATGAGAAAATATAATGAAAATGTAAAGACACAGAGATGGTTAAAATTAAAACTGGGAAAAGTATACTATTCAAATATAAAAAATAAGGTTATGTTATTATAAGATGATATGAGAAAAATAATTTTAAACATATGATACTGTATATAATATAGAAGGTGAGGTTCTGAAATTTTCATCTATTATTATTGTTATTACTACTGTTACTACTAAAATTGCTACAACTACTTTTATCAGCTAGGGTTTTACAGAGTGAGTTAAGTTTTTCTTTGTTCACAATTTCATCTTGTTCCCTATACTATTCTCCTGGAATCATTTCCATCTTCCTGAAGCACATCTTCAGAAGTTAGCTAAGAGCTGTTTTGTAGATAAGTCTCTCAAATTTTTGTCTGAAAAATATATATATTATCTTCATATCTGAAAAATACATTTTATTTAATATTCTATTCTAGATTGATTGTTAATTTTTAACCATGAATTTGAAGATCATATTACACTGTTTTCTGGCTTTCACTGCCATTATTGGGGAGCTTATTGTAAATAAAGTTTTAATCCATTATATCTATTTTTTTGCCAGTGATAGTTCTTAAAAATTTATTTTTATCTCCTGAAATTTTATCTTAAAGGGTATAAATATGAATTTACACTTAAGGATTCATGTTTTTCATGACTAAATGAACATTTTTATCATTAACTATTTGAATATTTTCTTCCATTCTTTGTATTCTTCAACTCTGAAGATAAAGTTATTTCCATATTTGTTCTTTTTATTTATATATTTGCAATTTCCTACCCTCTTTAATATGTCTTTTTGTCTTTCTCTTGGGTTTTGTGTAATTTCTTTACATTCATATTCCTCTTCAGTTCCTTCAACAACTATGTTCATTCCTTTCATGTTTAATCCATTCACCAAATTTTAAATTTCACTTATACCATTTTTAACTTCTGACTCAATAATTTTATTTATTTTCAAATCCTCCCATATATTTTGATACCCCTATTCTTCAGTTGCTTTCTTATTTCCTTAAAATAGTGTATATTTCAAAATTACTAAAATATTTCAAAATTACTAAGAGTAGTTTAAAATTTTTTTCATGTCCTGCCATTATGTGAGTTTATAGATATGTTAATTACCCTGACTTAATCAATCCACACTGGAAACAGGTATCAAACATCACATTGTACCCCATAAACATATGCAATTATTTGTCAATCAAAATATAATTGAATAGAAAAAAATTTAAATATAATTATTTTATATTCTTAATGTGATAGTTCCAATATTTAAAGACCTTGGTTGTTGGAAAGAGGCATACAATTCTGCTCTTGTTTTTGCTGACTCTTACTTATAGCTTATTTCATCATGAGATTTGTAATTTTTCAGGATGAGGAGAAACCAGAGATAAAGGTGCATAATAGTTATTTGCTTATGACTGGCACCTTGATTTAATATCCAAAAACTTTGAATTAGTCAGTTGGTGTAGAATTTTCTGGACATACAGGTAGTTTAAATTCTGAATAATTTCATGTGATGGGAGGGCTATAAAAACCACTTCTCAAGGAATATCTCATTCCTTACTAGGATATAAGGCCAAAAGATGAGGTAGTGTTTCAACTTGCTTTACTATTAGACATGTGTAAAAAGGCTGACTGGCATTTCCCTGGTGCCACTGCCCTTCATTGGTTCTTGCTTTAGATAAAACGGAGCAATCTTGGTGCTACCTAATAACTTTTGTTGGCCCAAAGCCTCATTGTCTGTTCCCTTACATAATTGCAAGTCCACTTACACATTTCCTAGAATATTTGTTGTATTTAATCCAAATAGCTAGGTATTTACTTTAACATTTCAAGATAATCTACCCTAAAAGCTTCCTTTGATGTCATCCCCTCTTTTTATTTGAAATATTTCCTTGAGTCTTTGATATAGGTGCTTTATCTATTTTTATCCACTTTTCATTGTTAGAGGCTCCTTCTCTTTCTAACCACCACTATAGATAATCTTACTGACTCCCATTATTTCTATTATAAACCCTTGATTTCAAATTTTTGCCTCTTCACAGATTTATTTTATGAAACTAGATATAGATATATAGCTATCTACTCCATATGCTTCCACATGAATTTCTTATCTCAAATTTAACTGTTTTAAAAAAGATCTCATTATTTCTTTCAATGTGTCACTTTTAAAATGATATAGTTCATGCTACAAACTTGGAATTTACTTCGGGTACCATGTGATTCCTCTCTTCAGTATTTCTAAAATCTCTCCATATTTCTACATTCTTTCTGTTAGCACCCTAATCAAAGTAATGTTGGGTTTTACCAGAACCACTAAATCGTACCATGGTTCTCTGTGGGAAAGCCAAAATTATTTTTTTAAATGTGCATGTGTTTGTCTCTACTCTTCTATTTACTTTTTTATTGTTTTCCATTTGATTTAGAATAAAGTGTTGAAATCTAAACGTTGCTCAACCAGCCTTCCATCCACTGGCTCCTCTCCTCTTTCACGCTTTTCCTTGATCGTTGTTCTCTCTCAACACCTGTGGTTTGTCTTTTCTCATCCCTCAAATATGTCAGGATACTTTTAAAATTAGAAACTGTAGGGCCAGGGATTTAGCTCAGTGGTTTTGCCACCTGCTGCACAAGTGCAAAGACCCGAATTCGATCCCTGGTACCAAAATAAATAAATAAATAAATAAATAAATAAATAATCAGAAACTGTATTCTCATTCTTCTCCTGGCCCTGAATGCTCATCCCCAAGCTCTTTCTTGACTAACAACTCCTAATACATGTTGTGTACGTGTGTGTATGCGCAAGCACATCTGTGTCTGCTTCATGTCTTCAAGTCTTACTGCTTCATCCATCCTACTCTCTCCTTGTATGTTTCCTTTCTTTCTTAAGTATATTCTTGAAAAAATATTTCCTTGAGGACCTATGGGTGGTAAAGTCTCTCTCTGAAATATTTTTTACATCACCCTTATTTTTGAATAGTAATTTATCTTGGAATAGAATTCTTGAATGACATTTCTTTTTCCCTCTCAGCATTTTGATGAAAATTATTCCATTTTGCTGAACCCTCTATTACTGCTCTTAAGTAGTCAATCTTAGTTACAGATCCCTAACTTGCAAATTCTTTCTGCATGGAAATTTTCTTTGTTTTTGGTATCCTGCAGTCTTATTAAAACTCTGGTAAGTGAGGGTTTTAATTTACTTTTTTTCAAGAATGGGATATAATTTACTAACTAAACATAAGTGTTCATGTTTGAGCAGTGGGTGAAAGTCATATTGCCTCTCTTTGATTTTCTCTCTTCTTTCTTTTTAGAACTTCTATTCATCATACACAGGACAGTGTTTTACTATCTTCTGTGGTGAGTACCTTATTTCACATTTTATTGTTTCTATCTCTGTTAGTAAGCTTTCCATTGCTGTGATAGATACTTGAGATAAACAACTTGAAAGAGGAAAGCTTTCTTTTGTTTCTGATTCTTCCTGATGTTTCAGTCCACATACCCAAAAATAATTTGCAGAAAACCTTAATTTAGGCGGTGTTGTCTAGTGCTGAAATAGCAGGATACATTATAAGCTCTGAAAAGATGAGTGGACTACTCAGAATTCCTGGAAAAATAGATACACGAAGAATGGAATAAATACCTAATCCTTCAATTCAGAATGTTGCATATCAGAAAGCATCAAAACATTTCAGGAAACCAGCACCTCACCTAGCAGGCAAAATAACGGACCAGAAACTAATCAAATAGTAAATAATACGGCCAAAATCTCTTTTAAATTGTTTTAAGGAAAGGTAAAAAGCTTCAAGGAAACCAGAGAAATGATTAAATACTCTAATGGAGAAATTTAACCAAGATGAAACAGTTTTTAAAAAGTAAACAGAAAAGCCTGAAATTTAAAACCACACTAAGCAAAGTTGAAAATGTGACAGAAGGCATCAATAGTGGAACAGATCAAACAGAAGTAAGAATTAGTGAACTCAAATAGATACAATTAAAAATATACAGTAAGGGGAGAAAAAAGCAAAAAGAATGGAGAGAAATGAAGAAATTTTATGATAATTTTGGAGACAGACATATTGGCGTTTGAGACAGATTTGAGAATAATAAACAAGTAGCTAACTCATTCAAAGTGATAAGAATAACCTAGAGAAGGATACAAACATCCAGGTGTGGGAAGCCCAAACACCACCAGTCAGATTCAATTTTATAAAAACTACCTCCAGAACATACCATAATCAAGCTCCAAGTAAAGATAGAGACAATATTCTCAAGACAGTAAGAGAAAAGAAATAACTTATAGTAGGATGAGATTTTCACATTACTAAAGGAAAAGAACCCCAAGAATACTCTACATAGCAAAGCTATCTTATAGAAATGAAGGAGAGATAATGAAATTCTAAGTCCAACGAAACTGATAAAATTTATCTTCAGAGGTCTAGTTGTACAAGAAATACTAAAGGAAGTTCTTGAAACTTAAAGAGATGCTAATGAATAAAAGGACAACATGATAAGGCATAAATTTCACACGTAAGAATAACTGGAAAGATTCAGAACTCTCTAATATTTTAAACAAGGTGCGCAAATTATATATACCCTTAGGCTTAGAACTAGAAAAAAGGACAAATTTCAAAAACAACGTTACTATAGTACAAGATATACAATGTAGGAAAATATAAAATGAGGCATCACAAATTTAAAATGTGGGACGGAATGAAGTAAAAGTGTAGGACTTTTATTTATATAAAAAGAAAAAATGAGAAAAGAAAATTTGTTAGCTAGTATTGAGAGATAATTCTTGTGGTTCCTTTTGTTTAGGCATCTTTTATTATCTTTTTATGGCATTTTATACAATAAACAGTCATGGAAGTTAGAAGCAACATCTACTTTTTAAGCAAAGATTGTGCATGCATGCAATCTAATATAAAATACTTGAATACAGCAGGCACATTGTTATTCTCTTCTAACATATGTGCACAGTTTTTGGGGTTTTTTTTCATTTTTTTGCAGGGCTGGGGATTGAACCCAGAATGTTCACATTAAGGTACATCTTCAGCCTTTTTTCTTATTTTTTATTTTAAGTCAGAATCTCACGAAGTCACTAAGTTGCCCAGGATGGGTTCAAGCTTACTATTCTCCTGCCTCATCCTCTCAGAGGGATAGAATTATAGGCATGTAGCACCACACCCAATTACTTTTTCATTTTATTATACTTTGTTAGCATTGCATAACATTACACGATGCTGGGTTTATTTTGGGACTCTCATACCTGCTCTTATCATATAGTAATCAATTTTAATCCCATTACCCTCCCTCTCCCTGTCCTCCCGATCCTTTGTATGTATACTTTCCTGTCTCCAGAAGTCTGCCTCCTAGTTTCCTGTCCTCTCTCCACTAATTAATTAATTTGTTTAATTGTTTATTTTTATGTTTTTATGTAGTATAAAACATGCAATGTTTAACATTAAGATTCTGGCTAATTTCACTCAAAATGATGGTTTCTAATTTCATTCATTTTCCTGGAAATAAAATGATTTCGCTTTTTTGTGACAGTTGAAGAATATTCCATTTTACTGTATATACTATATTTTATCCATCCTGGGTATCTAGGCTTTTTTCACTGCTAACCTATTGTGAAATTGTGCTGCTATAAACATAGGTATGTATGTATCACCATAGTATATAGTCTTTAATTCATTGGGGAATATACCTGAGTGATATAACCAAGACAAATGGTATTTCTCTGTTTAGTCATTTGAGGAATCTACAAACAAATTTCAATAGTGGGTATAATACTTTACATTGCCACCAACCAATTATGTAGAGGAGATCTTTTTCTCCTCTATCCTGGCCAACGTTCATTGTATTTTGTCCTCCTGATGAAAACTATTCCGACTGTGGTGAGATAAAACATTAATGTGTTTTAATTTGCATTTCTCCAATGGCTAGAGATGTTAAACTTTCTTTTTTACATATTTCTGGACATTTAAAGTTTTTCTTTTGAAAAGTTATCTATTCTATTTATTTGCCTACTTTTTTATTGGTTCATTATTTAACTGAGTTAATTTTTTAAAGTTCTTTACATAGTTTAGATATTAGTCCTCTATCAGAAGAGTAGTTCATGAAGATTTTTATCCTTTTTAATAGGCTATCTCTTCACTCTGCTGTTTCCTTTCCTGTCCAAAACCTTTTTAATTTGATGTAGTACCATTTTTAGATTCTTGATACTATTTGTTGTGCTTTTGAATCCCTTTCAGGAAGTCATTTCTTGTGCCTATGGATTCACTTTTTCCCCAATGATGTGTTTAGCAGTTTCAATGTTTCTACTTATTTATCTAAGTATTTGATGCATTTCTATTTGATTTTAGTACAGTGTGAGGTATAGGTGTCTAGTTTCAATTTTCTGCCTGTGCATCTTCAGTTTCCCAGCAACATGTGTTAAAGAAACCCTTTCCTCTGCTATATGGTTTTGGCCCTGTAACTATTAATCATAACATGTCGACTTGACTGGGTTAAGAAGCACCCAGGGAATTACTAAAGCACACTTCTCAGTGTGTCTGGCTGGGTCTTGGAAAAGTCCCTTGGCCCTTCTGTGGCACTGTTTCTAGGCTGCCACGAACAGAGCATCTTTGCTTTGCTACATCCTTACACCACGGTTTGATGCCAGGGCACCTGGGGCCAGATGACAGTGGACTGAATTCTCTGAAACAATGAGCCAAATTAAATGTCCTTTAAATTGTGAGTATCAGGTATTGTGTCCCAGTGATGGGAAAGCTGACTAATGCACAAAAAAGAGAAAGGAGTAGTGGGGTCATTGCTGTGACTGAACTTGAACATGTGGTTTAGAAGCCTTTGGAACTGGCTTATGAGAGGTGTTGAGAAAAGTTTAGAAAATGCTCTAAGAATAGTCCTAGGTGTGACTTTGATCAGAGTTCAGATTACCAAAATACTGATGGGAATGTGGACAGCAAAGGACTGGCTCAAGAGGTTTAAATTAAATTGGAAACAAGAACTTCATTGATAGTTTGTCTAGAGGCTACATACACTGCAATGCATGTTATACCCTGGCCAAAAAAAAAGCCTGCATTTTGCCCAAGCCCCGAGTCACTTTTGGACTCTGAGATTAAGAGAGAGATTAAGAATACACAATAACTGAGCTGGTAGCGAAATTTTAAGGCAGCCCAATATTCATTTGAGCTGCAACAAAATACTTCTGGCTAGTCAGATTTGTAGTGAAAATACAGAGTAAATTTGGGGCAGAATAATTCGAAACCCTAAAGTTTGACCTGTAGAAACCACATGTAAGTTTGGAGCCAAAGGAGGTGTGGTTACTAAGGAGGTTGGTGCCTTTACAAAGCAACCAAGTATTTTGTACAAGGGCAAGAAGAAAGATGCTTTAAGGACATCTCAGAAACCACGCAGACTCAACCACTATTGGCCCAAAAGTACAAAAGTATAAACCTTTCATCTGAGAAGAGAGCCTTTTTACCCCCTGTCAGAGAAGAGCTACCTAGGGAATTGGTTCCCTAGGGTTCATTTCACCGGGTTCAGCTATTCAGGCACTCAGAGCCCAGTGCTGCCATGGTCCAAGAAGGCTTGGCTGTTACCGGCGGGTCTTGGCATAATCTATATGATACTAATTTTACCAGCATGTAGAATGCAAGAGTTGTGGGTCATGGAGGCTTCCACCTGACTTTCAAAGGAAAGGCCTGGGAGGCCAGGAAGGAGCCCCTCATACAGCAGTACAAGAAGCCATGAGAATAAAGCTGAAGGTGTAATGGAGACCCCAGAATGTTAGCAATGCCTGGACACGGAACATCTGCTGAGAAAAGCTGTAGGCTGTGAGGAGGGGCAGCACTAGAGAGAGGCCATGTGAGTGCAACCAGCAAGACATAGGGGTAGGGCCACCAAGAACCTTCGGAACTAACATCTCAGTACCACGTGCTCCAGATGCTGGATATAGAAATACAGAATGTAACCTTTTCCCTGCTGGACTTGCTTTACTCCAATTCTTTGCTCTCCCCCTATTTTTCCCTTTTGGAATGAGATTTCTTACCCTGTGCTACTGTGCATTGGGATTATGTAACTTGTTCTCTATTTTCACAGAGGTTTGCAGGTAAGAGTTTGCTTTGGGTTTCAGAAGAGACTTTGACATGGACTTTTGAAAAATGCTGCAACTGTTGAGACTGGGGAAAGGATTATTGTTCTCAGTTGTGTGCAGCATAGGTGTATTATGTTAGACAGGATTATTAATTTTCTTGTCTTCAGGAGATTAAGTCTGGTTTAAGGAGATGTGCCAGGTTATCAAATTGAAAAGTTCGGATTGTAACCATTAATCATAATATGTCAACTTGATTAAGAAACTCACAGGATAGTACTAAAGCACAATTTGAGGTGAGTTTGGGTGAGACATTATCTTGTATAGCTTTTTGCTTCTTCCCCTCTGACATGGTTCACCGGCCCTGCTTCCTTGACACCATGAATTTAATATCTTTGCTTCATCGTACCCTTCCACCATGAAGCTGCTGTCTTAGAGGCAGCCAACCATAGACTGAATCTCCTAAAACTTTCAGCTAAATTAAATCTGTTTTCTTTTTTAAGTTGTGAGTATTAGGTTCTGTGTCCCAGTGACTGGAAAGCTGAGTAACAACAGCCCTTGTCAAAAATCAAATGGTTGTAAGTGTTTGGGTTTTTGCCTGTGTCTTCTATTCTGTGCAATGTTCTTTTTTTTTGGTATGGGGGATCAAACTCAGGACCTTGCAATTGAGAGGCAGGTGGTGGAACCACTGAGCTAAATCCCCGGCCCTCTGTGTCTTCTATTCTATTACATGAGTCTGTATTTCTGTTTTTGTGCCAGTACTGTGTTGTTTTTGTTAATATAGCTTTATACTAAAGCATGAAATCTTATAGTGAGCTTCTAGCATTACTCTTTTTTGCTCAGAACTGCTTTGGCTCTTATGGGTCTTTTCTGATTCCAGTTAAAATTCAAGACTGCTTTTTCTAGTTCTGTGAAGAATGTTGTTAGTGTTTTATAAGAATTGTATTGAATCTATAGATTCTTTGGGTAATATGGACATTTTAATAATACTATTTCTATCAATCCAAGAATAAGTGGTGTTATTCCATTTTTTCTAAGTATTCATTTTTGAAGGTACTGTAAATGGAATTACTTTCCTGATTTCTTTCTCAGTGGGTTTATTATTATATGAGAATATGATATGTTTTTGTGTACTGATTTGAATCCTGCCACTTTGCTGAATTTGTTTATGAGATCTAGAAAGAAGGTAGAATTTTGAAGCATTTCAATTTAAAGAGTAATGTCATCTGCAAATAGGGGCAATCTGACTTTTTCGTTTCCTATTTGTCTCATTTTTATTTCTTTTTTCTTTTCATCTTTTTTTTTTTTTTTTTTGGTACCTGGGATCGAACTCTGGTCCTTGTGCTTGTGCAGCAGAGGGCGAAAGCACTGAGCCAAATCCTCGCCCCCTATTTCTTTCCATTGTCAAATTTCTCTTGCTAAAATTTTAAGTACTATATTGAACAGAAGTGGTGAAAGTAGACACCCTCATCTCACTGCAAACTTCAGAAGGAATTCTTTCAGTTTTCCCAACCTAATATGATGTTGGCTGTGGGATTGTCACATGTGGCTTTTTAAATTTTGAATTAAGGTCCTTCTATACCTATATTTGACAGGATTTTTGTCATGAATGAGTGTTTAATTTTGTCAAAGATTTTTTTCATCATGTGCTCAGGTGATTTTTATATTTGATTCTATTTATGTGGTATATTGCATTTACTGATTTACATGTATTGAATCATCCTTTTGTCTCTAGAATAAAACCACCCTTGTAATGTTCTATGATCTTAGTGTGCTTTTGAAATAATTGTGAGGATATTTGCATCTATGTTTATCAAGGATACTGACCTGTGTTCATTGAGGATATTGCTCTGTAATTTTCCTTTTTTTTTTTCTTTTTTTTTTTTTTAATTTCTTACCTGGTTTCAGCAGTAGGGTAATGCTGGCCTCATAAAATGAATAGGGCAGGATACTTTCTTTTTCTGTGTCCTGGAAAAGTCTGAGGAGCATTAGTGTTAATTCCCCTCTGAGTTGGCAGTTATTCTCTGGGCTTGACTAAGTTATTTCTTTTACATTTATCCAAGATGTCTTGTATAGTCTATTCAGGCCTTCTCTTTTTCCTTTGATCTTATCTGAATGTTCTAGTACTTCCACCTGTTCTTCAACCACCGATATTCTTTCTTTTTATTGATGTTGTCAATTCTCTAGACATTCAACTGAGTTTTTAATTTGACTTATTGAGGTTTGCGTTTCTAGGAGTTCTGTTTAGTTATTTTTTAAAATGTGTATCTCTTTACTGGTCTTTTTGTGTTGCTTGTTTTTGAGACAGTCTCTTTAGGTAGTTCAGGCTAGCCTTGATAACACTGTGATGCTCCTGCTTTAGCCTGCCCAGTGCTGAGATTACGGGCATGTGCCACCATGCCCAACTAGAGTGATCTTTCATATCCTACATTGTCTTTCTTTCTTTTTTTTTTGGTACCGGGGATCGAACTCGGGTCCTTGCACTTGCATAGCAGGCAGCGAAACCACTGAGCTAAATCCCCGGCAACATTGTCTTTCTTAATTTAATCAGCCTCTTATTTGTATCTTCTTTACGCTCATCAATCATCCTAGTAATTGATTCATTCAGCTGCTTATTTATCTCTTCTCTGATTTTACTGATTATTTTAGCCATCGGTTTTTAAAAATAATTTAACTTGAATTTTATCTATATCAGTCTCTGTAGGATCAGCTTTGGGGGAGTTATGTAATTTCAGAGTTGTCTTGTTGCCTTGTTTTCTCATTCTAGTTGTGTTTCTGTGTTTGAGTTTGTAGAAGAGTGGGATAAAATGTCTTCTCCATCATTGTTGGGGCTCTTTTGTGTAAGTGGCTTCTGGAAGTTCTTTTCTTTGTGGTTTGTCCTAGGTTGTGGTAATGTCTTCCTGTGAATTTCTACTCAGATCGCTCTGGGAGCTAGGTTCAGTCCTTATTATGGCTTTGGGAGGAAAGAGTAACTGCCAGTAATATCAACAATTGAGAGACTAATTATGGATTATCTAACACTTGAGAATTTAATGGAATTGGTCGCTACTATTTCACTAACCATGCTATATAGTAAGATAGAAAAAAGTAACCATTAAGGATATTTGGATTATTTCAAATAATGTATAAAGGAAGGGAATAGATAGGAAAAAATAGAAAGAAAAGAGAAATAAAACAAATGGAGGATAAAAATAATAATATTAATAATAATGATAATGTAATACCAAAAAAAGGAAAAGAGAGAGTAGAGAGACAGAAGCAAGTATATGAAGAAAAGTAAAGAGTAGAAAAAGAAAGAAAATACAAATGGGAGGTAAGAGAAGAGAAGAGGAGATTATACCCAGTTGTTAATCAAACAGTCAAAAAATTTAGGTATTTGTAAGTACCAACCACTGGTGTGGAAATACATGATAAAACATGGTAGGGTGCTATGGAGTGAAAACAGAACGCCAGTACTCATTCTCATACCCACGTACACAGATCTCAAAAGACTGGCCCTTGTCATACAAATCACAGATGTAAAGGAAAAATTGAAAACATAAAAGAGGGAGAGAGGAAAATCAGAATTGTTGTTTGGGGTCAACATCTCTACATAGTTTTTTGCTGCCTATGTTTTTAACACATTGTGTTCAGGTGCCTCTCATTTTCTCAGGGTCAATGGCAGGGAATTTGCTCTATCCAATGTCTCAGCCCAGGATTCCTAGCCAGCCATGACCTCCTAGGAAGCTCCAGTCTTTCCTTCTCTCTTCATATCTAGAACCCCCAGCTGCTATGTCTCAGCTTTCCCAGTACCCCATGATTTTATGTCATCTGGCAATAGGGCGAAGGTTATCCCAGCTAATTTGGGCTATTTCTCTCTTCTCTCAGTGCCTGTAGTTGCCACCTGCTCCCAGCCTATAAGTTTCTTACTGGCACTTTCTTCTGCCTGTGTGCAATGCCAGGTAGGCAGAACCACACAGTGAGGCTAACACTGACAGCAGTGAGGTCAGGTGAGCTACACGTGGTGTCAGATCCCTTGGATACTTCCCCTACTAGTTTCTGTGCATTTCACAGAATGGTGCAGTTTCCAGACCTGCATTGGAAGCAGAACCCATGAATGGGAAAGCCTGTTTTTGGTATTACCTCAGACTGTGATCCATGTCCCAGCAGGGGAACCATGCAGCTAGGCTGGTACAGTGGGCAATGGCACTTGTGGTGAATGCCCAGGTATGGCTTCCCCCCCGGCTTCTTCCTCCAGAGACTTCTGTGGAACACAGTCTGAATCTGCACTGAAAGTAATGCCCAGATTGAGGTCAGCTTCATTTCTTAGTCCAGCTTTCCCCTTTCCTCTATTTCATCTGTTTGCTATCCAGTTGAAGTTATATCTAATCATTGATGTTTTTCTCACCTCATGTAGCCATACTGCCTTGGGGTATAGGTCAGAGCTGCTTCCTCTGTGCTCCTGTGAACTGGAACCCTCGGGCAGGTGGATTTATCAACAAAGTTCAATCCAGTGCTGTGCTTTGTTTAAGATACATTTAAAGCAAATAGTTTCAGAAAGCTTGAACATGAATTAATGGGCATAAATTAAGAAAATTAACATGGAAAAAACAGTCACAATCATAATAGTAGATGAAATAAAATTCAGAACAAAAAGCATTAAAAGAATGACAGTATAAATATGTGGGCTATTCACATTTGTGCAAGCAAAATCATAGTAACTGTTTTTTAAAGGAAAATCTACAACATCTTCCAAAAGAAATATATAAACCTAAAAAAACAAGATTTTATTATACTCTCCTCAGGCCACATCCCCTGAGAAGCGGATCCTGGGGCAAGGATTAGAGTAAGAATAGCTTATTAGAGAAGCTTATTATTACAGCAGAGGAACAATAAATATGAGGTCGAGAATGATAAGATGCCAATAGTGTGGCATTTACAAACATATTATTCCTGAAGGTACATGGGGACTGAATGTTCTTGGAACACCTTGGTTATTATGTCACACATTCCTTAGGGTTTTTTCACCTGAAAGGCAAGAACTATTTCTTTGTGATTTTTCTCCATGCATTGAGGGATACTCATACAGTCACTAATTCTACTTGCATACTGTGAACAAAGGTGAGCAAAAAGCATGCTGTCCTATATATTATCATCTATGCTCTAATGAGTAGTTCCTACTTCTGAACAGAGAGGTCCAGACCAAAGGACCTATGGTGCCTGTTATGTTTGACCCCAAAAGTCTCATGTGTGTGCAAGGTAATTGGATCATGGGGGTGCTCTACTCATCAGTGAACTCATCCATTAATTAATTTGGTAGGTGAATCTGCTATTAGGAGCTGGGGCCTGGTTGGATATGCATCACTGGGGGTATGACCTAAAAGGATGTATTCTTGTCCTCAGATCTTTCCTGATTTCTCTGCTTCCTCTGCCACAGATTGAGCAGCTTTTCTTCTGGCCCGCTCTTCTACCACGTTGTTTCTGCCTTGGGGCCAGCTTACTATGGACTGAAACTCTGAACCAAAATATACCTCTCCTCCTCTAAGTTGTGTGTGTTGGCAATTTTTAAAATTAAGTTTATTGGTACAGTTTAGACATACATAATGGTGGCACTCATCATAGGGAATTTGTACCTGTACATGACATTTCTTGATTCCTCTTTTATTCCCATGACCGTCCCCACCCTTCACCCACTCTTCCCTTCCTTACTTACAAAGCTTCATTTCCATTTTACCCTTCTTTTCTCATTTTTTTATTTTCCCTTCCTTCCTTTCCCCCTCTCCCCTCTCTAGTTCCCCTTTCCTTTTGAACAGTTTCTTCCTATTTCACAATATCCATTATAAATTCTGGTCCTTATTTACACTTTCAATTTCTCACACAACAAAGACAAGGCAATATTGGCACATGTGTGTCCGATATATTTCACTTAAAAGTATGGTCTCAACATGCACTCATTTACCTGGAAATGTTTCAGATTTATCCTTCTTTATGGCTGAGTAGTACGCTATTGTATAAAAAAGGCAAATCTTTTTTTATCCATTCATCAGTGGATGAACATTTGGGTTGTTTCCACTATTTGGCTATTACAATCTGTGCCACTATAAACATGGGTGTGCATATATCGCTGTGGTATGATGCTTTTAATTTTCTCAGGAAAATACCAAGAAGAGGAATACCTGAGTCACATGGGACCTCTAATCCTAGTTTTTAAAGGAATTTCCACACTGATTTCAACAGTGGTTGCACCAGTCTACACTCCCACCAACAGTGGAGAAGGGTTCCTTTTCTCCACAGTCCTGCCAGCATTTGTTATTGTTTGTTTTCTTGATAACAGCCATTCTTTCTGGAGATGGAATCTCAGCATTGTTTTAATTTACATCTCTCAAATGACCAATGAGGTTAAAAATTTTTTCATATATTTATTTACCATTTGTACTTTTTAATCTGAAATATATTCATCTCAGATGCCCATTTGTGGAGTAGATCTTTAAATTAGGGGATCTGACTTTTTTCAATTCTTTATATGTTCTACATATTAGTCCTTTGTCTGAAGAACAGCTGGCTAAAATTTTTTCCCACTCTGAGTTGTCCTTTCACGGTATTGGCGATTTGTTTTGCTGTCCAAAGCTTTTTTAAAAGATGAGATCCCAGTTACTGATTCTTTTTAGTGTTTCCCGTATGATCAAGGTTTTGTTTAAGTTTGCCTACACCTATGTCTTCATGATTTCTACCTATTCTCTCTTCCAGCAGAATTAGTGTTTGTGTTTTAATGTTTAGATCTTTGATCCATTTTTATTTTAGTTTAGTGCACGGTGAGAGACATGGGCCTAGTTTTAATCTTCAGCATGTGGAAAGCCAGTTTTTCTAGCACATTTATTAAAGAGGCTATTCTTTCTTCCAAGGAATGTGTTTAGCCCCTTTGTCAAAGGTAAGGTGGTTGAATGTGTTTGAAGTTTTTCTTGTATCTTCTAATCTGTCCTATTGGTCCTTGGGTCTGTTTCTTTGCCAGTGCTAGGCTGTTTTAAATCACAGTAGCTTTGTAGTATAATTTCAAGTTGGGAATTGTGATAGCCCCTGCTTTGTCTTTGTTGCCCAGAATTGTTTTTGCTAGTCTGGGTCTCTTCTGGTTCCAAATGAATTTTAGGAATTTTTTTCTCTAGGTCTGTGAGGTATGCTAGTGGTATTTTGATTGGGATTGCATTAAATTTGTATAACAGTTTTGGGAGTATGGCCGTTTTCACTCTTTTGGTTCTTCCTACAACAAGAGCAAGGAATATCTTTCAATTTTCTGATATCCTCTTCAATCTCCTTTTTCAGAGTACTGCAATTTCCAATGTAAGTATATTTTACTTCCCTTGTTAGATTGATTCCTAACTATTTAATTTTTTTCAGTGCTACTGTGAAAGGTGTTGTTTCCCTAATTTCTCTTTCTGTGAATTTGTTGTGTATAGGAATGCTACTGATTTTTGTGTGTTGACTTTGTATCCAGGTACAGGGACTAAATTTGGCTATTAAATCCAGAAGTCTGTGGTTGGAGTTTTTGGGGTCTTCTATATAGAGTATCATGTCATCTGCAAATAATGATAATTTAACTTCTTCCTTTCTTATCTTTATTCCTTTTATTTCCTTCTCTTGTCTAATTGTTCTGGTTAATAATTCCAGAAGTATATTGAATAAGAGTGGTAATAATAGAGGATGTTTTTGTGTTATTCCTGACTTTAGAGTGAAAGTTTTCAGCTTCTGACCATTTAGTATGATGATGGCTTTTATCAGATTAAGATAGAGACTATCTCTTCCAATGTTCTGTAAGATTTTTATCATGAAAGGGTGTAGGACTTTGTCAAATGATTTTTCTGCATCTATTAAGATGATCATGTGATTTTTGTCTTTGGTAAAAGACAAAATATGGAGCATTACATTTATTGATTTGCATATGTTGAACCATTCTTGCATTCCTGAGATGAATCCTATGTGGTCATTGTATATAATCTCCTTTATGATTTGCTGCATTCTCTTTGCCAGTATCTTATTGAAGATTTTTGTACCTATGTTCATTAGTTCTCTTTTTTGGTTGGGTCCTTCTCTGGTTTTGGCATCAGGGTAATACTTGCTTCCAGAAATGATTTTGATTATTGCTTCCCTTTCAGTTTCATTAAAGGGTTTGAAAAGTAGTGGCATTAGATATTCTCTAAATTTCTTATAGAAGTCAGTAGTGAAACCATCAGGATCTAGGCTTTTCTCTTTTGGTAAGTTTTAATTAAATTTTCAATTTCACTGATTGATATTGTGTTATTTAGAATTTTTATGTCTTCTTGATTCAGCTTTGGGAATTTATATGCATCTAACAATCTGTCAATTTATTCTGTATTTTCCATCTTATTAGGTACAGGTCCTCAAAGCAGGTATTGATCTTCTGGATTTCCACAGGATCCATTTTAATTTCAGACTGGTGCAACCACTGGGGAAATCAATATGGAGATAGCTCAAAAACTAGGATTAGAGGTCCCATTTGACCCAGCTATTCCTCTGCTGGGTATCTTCCCAAAAGAATTAAAAGAATCATACCACAGTTATATATGCACACCCAGGTTTATAGTGGCACAGTTTGTAATAGCTAAAGCTTGGAAACAGCCCAATTGCCCATCAATTGGAGACTGGGTAGAGAAGATGTGTTGTTGTTTTTTTTATAAAATGGAGTACTACTCAGCCATAAAGAATGAGAAACTAGAGACATTTATAGCTAAATGGATGTACAATGAGGTCATACTCTTAAATGAAATAAATAGGACACACATGTGTAAATACCAAATAGTTTCTCTGGTGTGAGAAACTAAAAGTATAAATAAGGAGCAAAATGTATAATTGATAATGTGAAATAGGTTGAAAAGGTCATCCTTTTCATTTCTAATTGCATGGATTGAGTCTTTTCTTGCCTTTTTTAATAAGGTTGGCTAAGTGTTTATCAATTTTATTTAATTTTTCAAAGAATCAACTTTCCAATTCATTGATTTATTGTATTGTTTTCTTAGTCTCAGTTGAATTCATTCCTGCTCTGATCTTTATAATTTCCTCCCTCATATGAGCTTTGAGCTTGATTTTTTCTTTTTTTTTCTAGACATTTGGGGTTCAGCATTAGGTTATTTGAGCTCGTTCTGCTTTCCTGATGTGAGAATCACTGCTATAAATTTCTCTCTTGGGACTGTTTTCATTGCATCCCATAAGTTCCAGTATGTTATATCAGCTTTGTCATTTAATTGTAGATACTGTTTATCTTATTTTTTAATTTCATCTGTGACTCATTGGTTATTCCAGAGGGTGTTATTTAGTTTCCATGTGTTTATGGCATTTTTGTGGTTTCTTTTGCTGTTGGTTTCCAATTTTATTGCACTATGGTCAGATAATATGTATGGGATAATTTTAATTCTTTTGAATTTACTTAAGCATGCTCTATGGGCTAGTATGTGGTCTATTTTGGAGAAAGTCTCATGTACAGTGGAGAAGAATGTGTATTCTGTTGTGGGATGAAACACTCTGTAGACATTAAGTCCATTTGTTTACAGATTTGTTTTCATTCAGTTCTGATATTTTTTGTTAATTTTTTAATTTAGTTGACCTATCTGTTTGTGACAGTGGGGTATTAAGGTCTCCCATCACAATTGTATTAGTGCTTATTAGATTTTTCATGTTCATTAACATTTCTTTTATATAGATAGGTGCACCAGTATTTGGTGCATATATGTTTATGATTTTTATCTCTCTTTCTTGAAGTTTTCCCTTAACCAATATGTAGTGATCTTCTCTCTTTTGATCAGTCTTGGCTTGAAGTTCACATTGTCTGCAAATAGACTAGGTACCCCTGCTTTTTTTCTGTGTTCCTGTCACATGGGATATTGTTTTCCATCCTTTGACTTTCAATCTATAAAATTCTTTTTGAGTTAAATGTGTTTCCTGTATGCAGCATATCCTTGGATCTTATTTGTTGATTCATTCTGGCAGTTTGTTTCTTTTCGTTGGTGAATTGAGACCATTTACATTGATAGTTATAACTGAAATGTATTGACTTATCCTTGTCATATTATTTCCCTGTTGGTTTCTTGTCTTTCCCCTCTGCTTGCCCTTCCTGGTGGCTTCTTCCTATTGGGATTCTTGTAATTGTGATCTTCCCTCAGACATTTTCTGGAGCTGGTTAGGTGGTCATGAATTTCTTCAGTTGTCCTTTGTCATGGAAGTATCTTATTTCTATGTTAATTTTGAAAGATAGTTTTGCAGTGTTCATCAATCTGGGTTAGAAGTTGTTTTCTTTCAGGACTTGAATTACTTCATTCCAAGCTCTCCTTGACTTAAGGGTTTGTGTTGAGAAGTCTGCTGTGATTCTCATGGGTTTTTCTTTATAGGTGACTTCTTTCTTTTCTCTAGCAGTTTTTCATATTCTGTTCTTGTGCTGAATTTCTGGAATTGTGATTATTATATGTCTTGGTGTAGATTTATTTTGGTCATGGCTAATTGGAACTCTAGATGCCTCGCTTATTTATCTGTCAAATTCTTTTTCCATGTTTAGGAAGTTTTCTGCCGTTACTTCTGTGAATAATTTTTAATGGAGTTTAAGCTGTCTCTGGCTCTCTCATTGACTCAAATCAATCTTATGATTTTTTTTTCTTTTCATCATCTTGCAACTGTTGAATTGATTTTTCATGGTCCCTCGCTATTTTTAAGATATTTTTCTTTCCATGGTCACTATCCAGAATCCTATCTTTCAGATCTGGTATTCTGTCCTTGACTTTGTTTAGTCAGTTGCTTATACTCTCAATGGAATTTTTAATCTCCTAGATACCTGTTTGAATCTGTTTCCTGAATTCCATCTTTCCTAAGTTGCATTCATGGTTTCCATCATTTTCCTAAGCTCATCTATTTTTTGTGTTTACTCTAGATTCATTGAGCATGTCCTTCATTTCAACTGTCATTTCTTTTTTTACCTGAGAGATTATTTTCTCTATTTCTCTCTTGTTTTTTGTTGTTTTTTTACTTCTGCTACTATCATTTCAGAAAACTCAGGTGAGTGGCTTCTGATTTCCTCTATCTCATTGTTCCCTGGGTTTATCCTGGGTGGGCTGGAGGTCCAGGGTTGCATTTTGCTTCTATGTCTTGTCATTTTCTATTTTTTAAATTTTATTTTGTTTTCTTTTTTGATGCTTGCAAATTTTTTATGGAAGATAGCTTTATCACTAGTATTGAGACTTCCCTAGGAAATGTCTATTCCTCAGAGATGTCTTCTGCATGTAGGTTGTTCTTGGTCTTTGGTCTTTGTATCTGTCCCAATATCCCACCTTCCCAATTTATTTTGTTCCAATATCAGGAAAGTGACTAAGACAGTACCTTTGAGATAACATTAAGCAAACAAACATAGGCATTTTGGAAGTTCCAGAAAGAGAAACAAGGGAGAAGGGAGCAAAACACTTTTTGACAAATAATGGCATAAAACTTCTCAAATTTGATGGCAGACATGGATATAAACATCCAAACAGCTCAAGGAATACCAAGTTTGATTATTTCAAACATATCTACAATGAGATATATTTCAATCAAACTTTTAAAAGACAGGGGCAAAAATAGAATCCCATTAGTAGGAAAAGATAAGTGATTTATCACATGCAAGGCTTCTCAATAGGATTATAATCAAATTTGTCAGCAGAAATTTGGAGACCAGAAGGCAGTGATAGGATATATTCAAAAGAAAGAAAGTCAGCCATGAGTCTTGTATCCAGAAAAGCTGTTCTTCAATGTGAATGAAAAATTAAGACATCCCCAGATTTAAAAACCTGAGGAAATTCATTATGAGTAAATAGGGCTGCAAGAAATGCTAAAGAAAGTCCTGCTGATTGACATGAAAAGACACCAGACAGTAACCCAAAATTGTATGAAGTAAAGATCTCAAAAGAGCTCCATACATGGGCAATTATTAAAGCCAGTATTACTGTACCAACAGTTTCTTTTTTTTAACCTGAGACAAATATATTTTAAGAACAATTCTTAGTCTAAACGTTAGTGTTACATAATGCCATGTTTTGTTTTCCACTAAAAAACAAAATGGGAACAAATCTTTTAGAGTAGAGAATTTGTGAATGTTATTGATATTATTAAGCTGGCATAATTTCAAATTTGAGTATTTTAATTTTAGGACATTGAATGTAATCATAATAGTAACCATAAAGTAAACAGATGTATAATACATCTATATAAAAGGAACTGAGGAGAAATTTAAATCTTTCTCTACCAAAAGTCAACTAAACATGAAAGAAAAACACAAGAAGTATCAAAGAAAACATTAAGACATAGCAAATGATAAAATAAATTAACCCCTTCTTACCAATAATTCTTATAATTGTTTTTAAAAAATTCTTTTATTGGTACATTTTAGGTATACAATGCATTTACATTTCTCATTGAGAACTTGTACCTTTACATGATGTATCTTGGTTCTTATTTTTTCCCCATTAATAATTCTTATAATCTAATGAAAATACAGATTGGAATAATGAACCTGGCATGCATGAGGCCTTGAGTTTAAACCTCAGTATTGAAAAATGGGACAGGAAAGAAATTGAAGGGAAGGAAAGCAAAGGGAAGGGAAGGCAAAGGAAGGGAAGGGACTATGTATATAATCATACCATAGTGATGTATGCATACCCATGTTTATAGCAGTGCAACTCAGAATAGCTAAATCTTGGAAAGAGCCTACGTGTCTATCAAAAGATGAATGGATAACGAGATGCATGTTTATACACAATGGAGTACCACTCTGCCATAAAAGAGGATAAACTTGAGTCATTTGTAGGAAAATGGATGCACCTTGAGGCCATAATATTAAGTGAAGTAATTCAGACACACAAGCTTAAATATGGCAGGGTTCCTCTTACATGAAACTCTCTCTCTCTCTCTCTCTCTCTCTCTCTATATATATATATGTATATGATAGATGTATGTATGTATATATATATGATAGAAAAAAAGGTAATTTAATCCAGTGCAGACAATGTTTCTAAAAGTGTACCTTGACTTAGTACAATTGTCGTACATGTTTTATATGTCTTTGACATAGTAGTCTGGTTTTCAATCTGTATATATGATAATTAATTTCATAAGCTCTTATAAATAAATGAATCTGATACTGGAAAAATAAAACGGTTATAAGAAGTGGGAAGAAAAGAATTGAAATGTGTTATATACATGTACCAAATCCCTACAGTGAACATAATCATTATGTATGGCAAATGTGTACTAATAAAAGTAAAAAAAAAATCTATGAGACTAACTCCATTACTAATCCTTTATCTTTTCATATTGATTTTTTAATTACCTTCTTAGTTTCTACTATAAAAATATTTACATTTGTTTGGAATTGAAATGAATTATAGAAAATATTGGGGAGAAATAAAATCATAACAATCTTCAGTCCTCCAATCCATGAATACGGTGTAACCCTCAATTTATTTGTCTTGTTTAATTTCCCTTAATAAAGTGCTATAGATTTTAATGTCAAAGATATCTTCACCTTTCATTATATTTTTCCTTTGCTGTACTATAAATAAATATAAATATTTTCAATTTTTGCAGTTGTTCTAGCTCCAAATTTAATTTCAGATAAAAGAAGAAATTTTTCCATCATCTATCTTTGAAAGAGACACATACACATACATATTTAAAAATGCACATACTTTATTGTGTCATTTTTAACAAAAATAAATATATATGTCTTAGTTACTTTTCCTCATTGCTGAGACAAAATATCTAACACTTTGTAGAGGCAAGCCACTCAAAAACCTATTCAACTTTGTAACTAGAATCTGTAAAAAAAATGACCTCAATCAATAAATATTAGCACTATTAAGTCTCCACTAACATTTTTGCCCAGCACTACAATCAGGTGATTCTTTGTAGGTGTAAATACTAGGGTTCGCTTTCATGCTTTAGATGTTGGTGAAATGAAAGATATGTTTATAACTTGTTTGATTACTTATTCTACACTGTATTCACAAGTCATAATATCACTGTGTACCCTGTAAACTTTTACAAGCAAAGAGTCAATTTATGATAAAAGATACAAATCTTTGAGTATATGAATTCCCAAATGATATTAATTTCATCAAAATTTAAAATCTGGTATTTAAACTGGGCATGGTGGTGCACACCTGTAACCCCAGGATTTGGGAGGCTGCAGCAGGAGGATCACCACAAGTTTGAGGCCAGCCTGGGCCACATAGTGAGTTCAAAGCCAGCCTGAACCACAGAGTGAGACCCTGTCTCAAAAAAAAAAAACAAAAAAAATCTGGTATTCAGAATAATCTTTGAGACTTTTTGGTATTTGTAGCTTCTTTAGATATATTAATATTGTCAGAAACATAGTGATATGTAAAGCACTGTATCATTCCATACTGACTCCAAAGGTACGGACTTTGGTGGATTTCTAACAATTTTTAAAACTCCATTTATTGCTAAGTCACTTTCCCGTGATTATTTCAAAAGCAGTTAATTTGGGTTTAACCAAAGGAACTTCTGGGTTGTATTTATACCACGTCCCTCTTGACCAACACCTTATGAATTAGTTTGTGATATAGAAACACATGTTCTGTTATAGTAGAAATCTGTAAAGACTTTACCCTACTACCTAATTATACTTTTATCATACATTTGCTTGAGACACACGTGCGCATGCACACAGGTACACACATACACCACTCTTTTATCACCTAACCTTGGAAGTAACACACCATTACTTCTTCCACATTCTGTTTGTCACACAAGTGTAGAAACATGTATAACAAGTATCTGTACAAACACATGCATTTGTCCAAATTACAAGTATCTTCCACATGGCTGTGAATATTACTTTACCTTATTTTCTAATATTATAAATTTTCAAATGATATTTGTAGACATCAGAATATTAAGAAAGGACAAAATGATTAAACTTTAGTTCTCTTAGTAAAGCCTGTATTATGAAATGTTATTGCCAAGGTCCTACACACATAAAAACATTGTCAGAAATTCTTTATAAGAAGGTAATTTATTTTGAAAATATAAATCTCCATAAATTCTTTTCTGAGACAAGTAAATATTGTGTGATTTTCTCCTCTTCTGAAAATAAGGTACAGCAACACATCTTGTGGCATCTTTTAAGGAGATGTGTCTGTTATCAGGCTCTGTTCCTCAGATACTCAGCAATCCTGCTGGTTCAGAGAAGAGACAGTCAGATAGAATTTCACATAAAGACTACTTTATAGATTTCCAAAAATATACGTTGAAGTTAAGGAAGAAAATCATACAGCAAGTTGTGTGTTCCCTGGTTTACATTTTCTTCTGCCAGCTATGACTACAAGATCACCTTTCTGCACAAGATCACTGATTAAAGTAAATGAAAAAGGAGAGATTTTATGAGTTATTACTTTTTCCAGGGAAAAAAGGAAACATTGTAGAATGCAATGTTATGTTTGCGTTATACAACCATCAGGTTTTTGTCCAATATTTAAAAGGTATAATTTGGATAAATATAGAATGATTTGTGAAAAAAGAGTATAGCCAAAACAATGTTCAGAAACACATTTTCACTTAAGAAAAATCTCATAAATGGAATTCACATGTAAATACTTCCTCACAAAAATAGTTGTGATTGTTAAATGAAATATAAAAGCACAAAATGGATATTAACTCATGTTATCTGATACTTTTTAATGGATAAAATTCAAGTGAAGGTAAAAATGTAAAGGTACATGATCACACTGAATTTTATGTCTAATGAAATAAAAGAACTAGGAAAATATTCATTGCAAACTGATCAGTTGACCACAGAAGTTTTCGGGAGAAATCTCTTCATGTCAAATCATTCATAAGTAAAATGTTAACTTTTTAAGAGCTTAAAATAGTCTTCTTTTTGAAAATAAAGGTAAGTTATTTTAAATTTTCATTATAAGAACTGTACTGAAAAATGTAACTGTATTTAGAAAAGTTGTTTGAGAAATAAACATCAACATCTAAAAGAAAAATAACAAAGATATTCTATCTAACCTACGTACTACACTAAAATCAAAATGGATCAAAGATCTAAATGTTATAACAGAAACACTTAATCTGCTGGATGATAAAATAGGTACAATTCTTAATGACATAGGCATAGGCAAGTACTTTCTGAAAAGAAAATAGCCCCAAGAATCAACCAGTGGAATCCTAACAAAATGAAAAGCTTCTGCACAGCAGAGAAAACAACCAAAAGAATGAAGAGACAACCTTCTGAATGAAAAATGATTTTTGCCAGTGATTCCTTAGACATAAGACCAATATCTAAAATATGCAAAGATTAGTTGTCTCCTAAAAGAAAAGACCCAATCAAAAAATGGGCAACTGGGGCCGGGAATTTAGCTCAGTGGTTTTGCCTGCTGCGCAAGTGCAAGGACCGGAGTTTGATCCCCGGTACCAAAAGAGAAAAAAACGGCAACCGAAACAAATAGACACTTCTCAGAAGTACAAATGGCCAATAAATACACGAAAAAAATGTTTAACCTCACCCGCCATTAAAGAAATGCAAATTAAAACAACACTAAAATGCTACCTTATTCCAGAAAGAATGAGTATCATCAAGAAATCAAATAATAACAAATGCTGGCTACGGAGTGAAAAGGAACCCTTCTACATTGCTGATGTGAATATAAACTAGTTCAGTTATTGTGAAAATCAGTATTGAGACTCCTTGTAATACTAAAAATAGAAATTCCATTCAACCCAGCTGTTCCCATTCTAGTATTTTCTCAAAAGAGTTAAAGGCATCATACTGTAATGATACATGCACATCCATGTATGTATCAGAACAACTCATAAGAGCTAAATCTTGGAAGTGGCTTATATATCCATCAATAGATGACTGGATAAAGAAAATGGGGCATTTATACATGATGGTGTACTACTCTGTCATAAAGCAGGATAAACTTGAGTCATTCACTGGAAAATGGGTACACCATGACACCATAATGTTAAGTGAAATGAACCAGACAAGCTTAAATATCACATAGTTTCTTTTACATGAGAAACCCAGAATATAACTAAAGAGTAAAATAAAAGATAATAATAGTCAATAAAGAGAGAGATCTTTCTCAAATGATGGAGGGTGAGGGGAGAAAGAGGAGGGAAAAAGGATGAAAAAGAAATTAAGATGTGTTAGGTACATGTGCCAACTCCCTATGACGAATTACAATCATTATGTACTGCAAACATACACAAATAAACAATTTTTTAAAATCCTACATAGTCAAACTCCAATAACTATTATAACAGAATTAACATATGTATGTTTTCCTGTTTCCATTTCGGTCTTCTCTTGCAGTCAAAGCTTTATTTTCTATTGAAAATATTGTGTGTATCTTACATCTTTTTAAAAATTCAAACAGACTATATTATTACATTTGTCCCCAAAATATAACAATATATATGGGATTGTATGAAGCACACTCATTTGTTAAACATGCAACTACATTATTTAAAATCTATTAATATGATGCTTTAATAATTGGTGGAAAATGTGAAATTCTTACACAATGAAGATCCAGTTACAAATTAGTCTTTTTCTCTTTTTTTGATTTTATACTCTGTAGATATATCACGCAGGATGTCTTTTTTTTCCTTTACAAAATTGCTGTACTTGTAAAATCCAATAGCAGTAAAGCAGATAGTGGACACTTTGCAAAGAGAACCTGAATTTTTAAGAAACATAATTATACTGCAAATTTATTTTGTACAAAAACATTTGTGTAAAGAATGTCATTTACCAAAGAAAAGTATAGCACATCTCTATAGGTATAAATTCCCTAAATATAAAATATAATAATGTCATAAATGTATGTCAAGTTAGATAAAGGAGATTTAAAAATGTTAGAAATCTTCTAGATTTCTCAGATTTACAGCCCTCCACAACATGTTAATTCTGAAACATAAAAATAAATTGTACTTTCCAATCGTAAGTATCGATAGGAATTAGAATCTGTTTAAGTCATTACATACAGCTTTAATCTTTGAAACGTCTATCATTTTTCAAATATTAATGGCAATATTGTAGAAAATTTCATTGATTTTGTAGATTTGCTCTTTAATTTTTGTTTCTAGTTTTGGAAGTTTATATATTCTACCATTATATAAAATTATTTGGTCTTTGGATGTAAATAACTCTATTAAATTAAGACAAAATATTGTACAGCAGCAACAGCAATTATCTGACACAGAGATGTCAAAATCCGCCCTCATGCCACTGTAATGATTATCAAATTCCATGTATTTTTAAAGAATACTATTTTTAAGACATAATTACCTCTGATGGAGTTGTAACATAATAATATTACAAAATGATAAATAACTGAGAATCTTTCTCATGGACCTACAGATCTTTTGAAGAAAAGTTGACAAATTATGAAAAACAAAAAGCTGTGGTACTTTTCAGAATAGGAGAATAGTTGTAGCAGGCAAATTAACTGAGAACAGTAGAAAAAGTCAGCTACCTTCAGGAAAAAGCTCCCTGGCTGTCCCTGTCGTTCAAATGAAAGCAGGCACTGCGTGTGCTGGTAGCAGACCCTCTGTCCACATGGTATTAGTTTTGCAGATGCACAAAATGTAAGAGTTACAGGGTCCTGGCACCGTCCAGCAAGAATTTAAAGGAGAATCTGGGAGGCCAACCAGAGTGTTCTACAAGATCAAAGCCTATGCAGAGAGGGCATCAATGGGGCAATGCTTGTAGAGCTAGGGGAGTGGAACTGTACTGGAGACACTAGAAGGGCACAGTGATTGGCAATACACATTTCCACCAGAGAAAGTTACGGGCAGAGTGCAAAACACACCAAAAGGGCAACCTTGTATCCTATGACCAGCAACGCCACAGGGATGGAGCTGCATGAGGCTTTATGCACCCAACCCTCATCTCAGTCCTCCCAAGGTACCAGATGTAAAGCTTCAAGATTTAATGTCTGTCCTGCTGAGTTGTATTCTTCCATAGATCCTGCTACTACTTTCTTTCTTATTTATCCCTTTTGGGATAGGAATGTTTGTACTGTGCTTTTTAAATGATTTTGTCTAAGAAATATCAATTTCTTTTTAAAATAATGGTTCCCAGGTGAAAGAGCCTAAACTTTATAGATGCTTCCTTTTTGGCCAAGTTTCACGGTCACGTCATTTTGCTCCGATTTTTGCTCATGATTCTCACTGTAGGTCTGGATAAATGCAGCAAGCAGTACCCATACCAAGGCTTGAACACTGGGATACTTTGAAATTTCCCTCACCAGGTTAATTAGTATACCACCCTTAGTATCAATCTCTTGCAAAGTCTTAGGACATGGGTAAAATGTACAGAAATTCTTGGCCAAAATAAAACATGTTTGGCTCCTTTTCCACTTTCCAATAGATTCCTCATTCCCACCTGAAACTTCATGGCTTTGGCTTTTATGTATGGCATTCCTAAAATTAAAAAGACATTTTTCACAGAAGTAAATAAACCAATGGTGAAGTTTGTATGTGATCACAAATGGCCTCAAATAACCAAAACCATATTTAGCAAAATGAAGATATCTGGGGGGCTCACACTACCTGATTTTGAAATATATTACAAAGCTATAGAAATCAAAACAGCATGATATTTGCATTTAAAAATGGACATATTGACTAAATGGAACATAACAGAGTCCCAAAAGAAAGCTATGAATTTACAATCAATTGCTTTGTAGATGACTTTGACTAGAATGGATAATTCTTGCAGTCTATGAATAAGTCATATAACTTCATTTTTAAAGCCTCCTTCATTTTCTTTTATCAATGTCTTATTGTTTCAGTGTACAGATATTTCTCCTCCTTACATGAATTTATTTCTGTGTGTATTAACCAACTTTTCATCACCATAAGGAAATGCTTGATACAAGCTACAGTACTTACAAAGAGATTTATTTAGCTCCTAGTTTTGGAGGCAGAAAGTCCAAATGGCAGAAGGAAGTGGGAAACACAATGAAAAAAAAAACAAAAAACCTCATGAAAACCACCAAGGAGTTACATGAAAACTTCTGAGTGGTTTCTTGAAACTATTTCCTACTCCATTCACCCAAGGATCTGCCACTGGTTCTCACCTCTCAAAGGTTCACCAGCACCTCTCAAAACTACCATTCTAGGAACTAAGCCTCTAATCATATAAGCACGTTGGGGGACACAATCCATATATAAATCCTAGCACTGTCTATATATGCAGACACGATTGTAAATTAGATGTTTTCTTTATTTCTTTTGAGATGTTTATTTTTGGTCTATAAAATGATGCTGAAGTTTGTATGTTCATTCATGTCCTGCTGAATTTGTTTACTAATTCTAACATATCTTTAGTGCAGCCAAGATATTCCTCATGTAAGATCTTGTCATCTACAAACAGAAAATTTATTTTTCTTTTACTAATTTGGTTAACTTTTATTGTTTTCCTTGCATAATTGTTCTGGCTTGAGTGTCCCATATGATATAGAATAGAGATGGAGGGTGATAGTTTCATCTTTTTCTGATTTTATAGAAAAAGTTTCAGCTTTTCACAGTTATGATGTTAACTATGGGCTGGTTATATATTACCTTTATATCTTCTCTACACCTAATATCTTGAGAGTTTTAAATCATGAAATGATGCAGAATCTTGTAAATATCTTTTTATGCATCTATTGAGACTATCACATAATCTTTAGGCTTAAATCTCTAATACATTAATTGATTATGTATGTCTAACCATCCTGGTATCCCAGGAATAAATCACACCTGATAATGGTGTATGATCTTTTTTAACATGCTCTTCAGGTCAGTTCATTGAAGATTTTTGCATGTATGTTCATCAGGAATATTGACCTGTTATTTTCTCTATTCACAGTGTCCTTGTATGACTTTCGTTATCATGGTTAAAATTAGTTAGAAGTGCTCATTTCTCTCCAGTTTTATGAGAGAGTTTGTGAAAGATTGGAATTATTTAAATGTTTGATACAGTTCACTAGTGAAATTATTAGGTCATGGGCTTTACCTTGTTGGGACATTATAGCTACTGATTCAGTATCTTTTTTCATTAATGATATATTCATATATTTTATTTCTTCATGATGCTGTCTTATTACATTGTCTTTTGTAGGAATTTGTCCATAATATCTAGGTTGTCCACTTTGTTGGTATATAATTATTCACAGTACTCATCTAGTCCTTTTTATATCCAGTGTATCAGCTGTAATGTCTCCATTGTCTTTTATAATTTTATTTAGTTGAGTCTTTTTCTTAATCTAGCTAAAAGTTTCATTGTGCTTATATTTGAAAAAAAAAAACTTCCTTAATTTCATCGATCTTTTGTCTTTCTATTATTCTCTATTACTTTTACGTCTTCTGTGGCCTTTTACCTCCTTCTGCTAATTTGGAGTTTAGTTTGGTCTTTTTCTCGTTCTTTGAGGTGTAACTTTATTCACTTCCTCTGATTTTTAATTAGAGAATTTATCCCATTTACTTTAAAAATAATTTTCAGTAGATAAGAACCTACCACTGCCAATTTATTGTTTCTGATTTATAGTTCAATTGTTCTATTCTTCTTTCTTTGCTGTCTTCCTTTGTGATTTGATGGTTTTTTTGCACCAACATGCTTTGAATTCTTTCCTTTTTAAATTTATATAATGTTGTTCTTTATAGTTAACCTAAGGTTTACATAAAATACAAAAATCTTTTAAATTGATAATAAGTTAATTTCTTGCCACACACAAATACTTTTTAATTTTCCTCCTTGTATTTTCTTACTGCTGTCATAATTTTCATCTTTTATACATCACATATTCCTTTAAAAGTTATTGTAGTCAGAGTTATTTTTTGTAATTTTCTCTTTAATTTTTATACTAGAGTTATAATTATTTATAAGTCTAGATCTGAGTAGGACAACATTATGTTGATGTTCTTTCATGGTGTAAATATTTTTGCTCAAATATACTTAATATTTTACAATAGAACTGGAAAAGGACACAAGATTAAGTAATTTGAAGATATATAAAATCACTTCATGAATTACTTGAAACTCTGCTAAGACCCACGATTTTCTTCAGGAATAACAAAAGACTATAATGTATTTAAGAGCCAGGGATTTAGCTTAGTGGTTTCTCCACCTGCTGCGCAAGTGTAAGGACCCAAGTTCTATCCCCAGTACCAAAAATAAATAAATAAATAATGTATTTAATGCATTGACTCAAATATTTATATAAATTGTATACTATTTTTTCTAAAATATTTTCTATACAGCCATATATTTCCTTTAATCATGAAAGCATTTATTTGTTCATAGTTTATTATTATTCTACCTTACTATAAAGAACCATAAGTATTAAAAATAATTGTACATCTCTAAATGTCTACAATATGCATCACTTACATATTCCCAGCAAAATGAATGCCATTTTTGTCTTGTTATAGACCCAACAACGTCCTGTGTGTCCACATCTGTCGATATCCCGAAAGGTACAAGAAGTTTCTCCTGTTATTTTAAAAAGTGATGGCCCAGGAATTGTCCCTAAAACAATATTCAATGATTATCAATTTTTGACAAAAACACTATTGGTCAGGATCACAATAATTTCATGCTAAAACATATATAGTGAATCTTGACTCTAAGCATATCACTAAAGTTATTAATGATTTATTAATTTACTTATATAGTATTTTTAGTCACTGGAAATGATATGCATTTTCAAAAAATCCTTATATATATATAAACATGGTAGAACCTTTTAGAATTAGTACATGCTGTTATTTAGGAAAAAAAAGTCTAAAAATACTTGATTTTTTCCATAAAAATTTAGATGTAAACAGAAAAGAAATACTAATTTTGTAAATTCAGTGCTACTCCAAAAATATGTGATTGTGAAATTTTTAGTGATTAAAGAATGAATTGGTAATGATATCTTTGATCATGATGTTGAGAAAAACACCTGAAAATACATATGCTTTGTTGTATTATAGTAATCCAGATTCAGATGGCTTTGGACCTTAAGGAATAGCTGTGATTCATGAAAGAAGACTCCATATGCTCTCAGAGGAAACATCAACTCATTTTCAAAAGTGAATCAGCAGTGGCAGATACAGTCATCCGAAAGACACAAGAACTGGGTTTTCAGAACCAACATCTCTACTGGTTGACCATCTTCCTTAAGAAATTAATCATTTCTTAAGGTCCTCTTTCCTCACAAATCTTGATGTCTACTAATAACCATTACCTAGATTTCCTCATTAGTGAATGATATCACTTTTTATTTGATTGCTGAAAGGGATAAAATATAGGTCTACTACTTATATTTTTGTTTCTCATCATCTGATTCAATCCACCGTAAATCTTTGGATATGTTTATTTCTACCTCTGCTCAAACCTCAGATTCTAAGTTAATATAACTCTTAAACTTCAACAAAAGTATCCCTTTACTTTTCTCCCATATTTTCCTCCTAGATTTATTTGTCCCTATGAAAATCTTTAAATACATCAGGTGATACCTATGTTCTGCTTAAAATTCTCTAGTGTCAAAGCTCTGCATTATCTAGAGAGAGCTTATCTCTGTATTATCATCTTAGCCTACCCTTTCCCATTCAAAACTACACCAGCCTGGCTGGCTTCCTTTCTAAATTAGGAAACTGGGTGTGCACTTGCTGCTCCCAGTGCTATCTCTTCCATTACAAATCTTGCCTTATCTAGTGAATCATCATCCAGCACCAAAATGCACTCTAGGGCTCGCCTTATGTGTTCAAGGCCCTGGATACAATCCCCAGCACTGAATAAAACAAAGTTCAAATTTTTTCTAGTTATAAAAGCTAATTTTAATTACACATATTGATATAGCTATAGAATGATTTCTCTGGTCCCCATCCAAGCCAGACATATTTCTCTACATTTTTCTTATATATGCCTTTCAGTCTTTCAGTTCAACCTTGTTTACTTATCCCATTATATTTTTAATCAACTTCTGGAATTGGGGGGTTCTAATATAGCAATAATATGGATTTGAAATATAGATTTTTGCAATTTAAGAAAACCTGAAGAAAAATGCACACTATCCCCAGAAATGCCAAGTTGTTCTTATTAATAAATAAATACTTGAAAACCTCAGATTTAGTGTCTTCAGTGATGAAAATATCCAAAAGCATCAACCTAGTTTAGGGTCTTCCCAAAAGTGCAAGAAATATACAAATGTAGTGATTATACAAGTGTTTTTATTAACTCTCCAAACCACTTATATTAGATCAAATGCATTGTCTCATTGAATCCAATATAATAAATACATAGCTTGTGTAACAGAATGGGTATTACCTTATGTATTTTCTCTTTACATTAACTACTTCTTAAATTTTCAAAGCAGTTCTTGCATTCACTTGTTTTGTGACATTTTATATTTATTATTCACTTATGATTTGAGATATACTTTTACTTGAGAAAAAAATGAACAACTTTATGTAACAAAAATGCTAAAACTCCTTACCAAATAGTCTCATAACCACATAAGTTATACCCACGGCCAGAGAATGGAGTTTGTCAGGTACAATCCTGGAAGCAAATAGCAATAATATTTTTAGCTATAGATAATGTATTCTGGATTCAAAGCTCTTCCTTGTACATGAGTTATATAAAGAATCTCTAGCCAGTTGACCTATAAAAGGGCTGCAACTCCTCTCATTTTCTCATTTTCTGCCTGTTGTCAATCAATTCCAAAGCTGTCTACTCTTCAGAAGGAGAGTTTCATGACTTAAATTTCCTATCTCAGCCTCTTTTCTCATTTCTGCAATAATTAAGTCCAACCTTCACTCTTATCTTTCTTTATTAGTCATGAACACCATTGTTTTAGATTCCGTTTTGCTCTCTGAGCTCCCCTTTCCACTTCTTTCTACTTGCTCTCTGCCATGGAAGGCTGACCTGCATTGAATACATCAGCAGGCTACCTTGCTTTCTGCTTCTAACTGGGTTCTGATAATGGGGTACTGTGAGTGAGATCAAGGTCTCCATTCCCACACTGCAAAGGTATCCACCCTACACATCTCTCTGCTTCCCATCCCTTGCTCCCTTCGGGCCTGAGGTGATCAGACACTTTGTCCTTTACTACACCTTACCCACAATCTAAATAACCACTTCATTCTACTTTACTTGGATTGCCCTAATTTGAATTTGGTCCCTCTTTCCTATTGGATCATGAATGATTATATTCACTATTCAAAAGCTTAAAATAAACACAAAATAGCATGTAGAATATAAAGAGTGAAGATCTCTACATTTTCTATTGATTAAAGCAAGTACTTATTTATGAAATCTAATGTTACATGTGAAAGATGTGAAAGGAATCTTCTCTTTCATTATAATTTCATTCCTAACCTAGTTAGTTAATTCCAAAATCACTTTCCAAAACAACTTAATATTTCTTTGTTCATTTCCATTGTGTATTAGAGTCCCATATTATTTGGGGTCTATTGCTAGGCTTACTGTCAATATATTCATAAATTTAATACTATCTTTAATCATTAAGATTTATGGTACATTTTAGCTTATAAGTATAAAACTATTTTTTTGCTTCATCATTTCAGATCCCCAGTTACTCTTATTTTTTCATAAGAATTTGATTCATGTTGTTTTCATTAATAATTTTTTGCTATTCTCGTTATGACATTAAAATTAACAAATTAACTTAAGGAAAAAATATATATCTTCTTATCTAGTAATACGTTTGGGCATGTCTGTGTGTGTGTGTGTTTTGCTTTTTATTTAGAAAGTATTAGTCTTATAAGAAGGTTAGATGTATTACAAAGTTGGAACTTCCGTTAAGCTGCCCCCAATGGTGAAATCTTATATATCCAGAATATAATATCAAAACCAGGCAAATGACATTAGAAAATTATTGTTAACAAGACTATAGACATTACTTTGTTTTCATTTCTCAGTTAAGGTAGGCTTTACAACATTTAAATTGAAATTCTTTGTGTATGTGTGCAGCTCTGTACAATTTTATCCTCTGTGTTTGCTACCATGAAGCCCAAAGAAAATAACTTACTATAATAACCTAAAATATTTCTAACTTACTTATATATTAAAAGAATAATAATTATGAAAGCTATACACATACCTGAAGATAATCAAATTAATTGGTACACCACAAAAGCCAGTAAAAACAATTGCAGAAAAAATAAAAGCGAAAAACAAAGGTAATTTATAGCAGTTCATATCACATTTCCCAAGTACAGCATCAATAAAATCACCATCCACATCAGCAGTTGTCAATCCTTCTTTAATACAGGAACATTTGTAGTACTTCTATGAATATTGAAGATAGAAAATAACGTTTCAGAAATAGATTCATGAAACGAAAGCTCTTATTATAAAATAAAACTTAAATCAATAACTATAGGGAGACTTGTCAGGTTTGTTTTTTTGGTACTGTGGATCAAACTCAGGACCTTGCACTTGCAAAGCATGCGCGGTGCCACTGAGCTAAATCTCCAGCCTTTAGCCAGCTTTAATACATATCTTCATGTCATACCTACCAGTCATTACTTAGAAATAAAATATTAATGATAAATCCAAGTTATTTTACTTGATAAAGATTAGTGTGTGTATTAACTATAATTATGAAAAGTCCTGCTAATTTAAGAAAATTTCCTTAAAATATTTATGTTTAATTTAATAATATTTGGACAGCTATATAAGTTGGGGAAATTAAAGATAATGCAATGAATAAAATAAAATTTTATCTGGGTTTTAAAATATGGGCAGCTACACTACTGTAAAAGATTCTGGAACCACATAGAGAAGATACTACTTTCTTTTGTAAAAAAAGATGACAAGAATGTTATTAGGTACAGCAGGTAAAAGGCATGGAGGCCCAAAATACTTTTAGGGCCATATAAAAATATTTTAGAGTGGTTTAAAAGCAAAGAAACATTTTAATACCGTTATAAAAATATGGACAAAGAAAAATAATATAAAATAATAAACTCAACCTGGGTATTTATTTTTATAACAACACATTTGTGGAAGAATTTTAAGTGAAGAAAGGAAAACAAAAAATAAACATGTGTAGAATCAATGAAAAAAAGTGACAATGTGACCCTGAAAAGGAAACCTACGAAAATTTGAAGTTCTGTTCTTTTAGGGTTATTTCAGGAAAATAAATCAATGGTTTTTAAAACATCTAAATTGTTTGTAGATGGGGAGATTGATAAACAATTTATTAATCCACTGAATATATTATATATTATAAAATAGAAGAAAAATCAATAAATTAAAAATACTAAAGTTGCTAGTCAAGGAACAAAAAATAACAAAGAAGGCTTAGATCTGAGTAATTCAGAAAATTACAGTATAAAAACCACATCAGTATGGTTGAATGACATATGTAAATGTATCTACATATATAAATGCATATGCAAATATACAATGTGATGTATATGTAAATATTCAAATTAAAATTCATTCATCTCACCAAATTTGTGAATGCCTGTGTTCCAAACATCTTTCTAGTTATTGAGACAATACCTTTTCTCAATGCAATAGAAATCAGCGTGTCATGTATAACCTTTATATTTGGAGAGAAAGGTAACTAATAAAAAAGAAATAACTTGTATGGGAGCATATGATTACTATGGGAAAAAATAAAGCAAAGAAAAAGTACAAGGCATATTGGGTGTATTAGCATGATCAGGGAATTGTCTCAATGATGAAGTGGTATTTAAAGAGACATTTGACAAAAGTAAGGGAGTGAGCTACTTGGTTTTTCAGGAAAAAAAGAAAAGTAACTGAAGACAGAATTAACTGCTTGACAAGTTCAAAGAAGAGCAAACAGCGTGGGCCTGAGAAGTGTGTAGATGAAGAAGACTATGACAAAGAAAAAAGGGAGGTGGTAGGAGAAAAGTTATACAGAAAGTGATAAGGGGGCCAGAGATTTAGCTCAGTGGTTTCTCCGCCTGCTGTGCAGGCGCAAGGACCCAAGTTTGATCCCCGGTACCAAAAAAAAGAAAAAAAGAAAGAAAGAAAGAAAGAAAGTGGTATGGAACTGAAAGCAGAGTTTAAGAACTTTGGTCTTTTTTCTTACCAGAAGCCATCAAAGGGATAAGTATAAATGAAATATTTTAAAATATCCTCTGGCTGCTATGAGACTCCTGGGCTATGAAGGCAACAAATAGTTCATAAGCTATTAAAAGAAGGTGCAGTGTAACACAGTGGTGCCAGCAGCCAGGTGCTATAAAAGAAAATAATGAAAATTACCAGAAGCAGCATTAATTTAGAAAGTAAATTTGAAAGGATTTGCTGAGAGCCTTAGAGTGGGTACTGTATCCAAAAGGAGAAAGTCACATGGTGAGGGCCTCCCCCAGATAAATGAAAACCTCGAGTCCAGAGAGGCAGTCAGAACACAGCTCGGGGAAGGAACCGAAGAATAACGGCGCGATCTCACTTTTCCTGTCTTTCTGAATTTCTTTGACAACTCCTTTTATCTCAGTCCAGGCAGAAACCAGAGAGTAATGGGGCTCTCATCCTATAATTCCAACTCCATGAGGAGGCAGAGAAAGGCGACGGCTGGGTCTGTAGGCCAGACAACAGGTACTTAGCACAGAGGCTGACTGCAGGCCATGGAAACTAAGCTAAGAGCAGAAGGTGATCCCATGGTGGAATCACAAGAGATAAGGCTCTCGCACCTTTGAAGAAATGAGTCATGTACTAAAAAGAGAGAGAGAGCCAAAAGAAAGGAAGCTGTGAATAATTGAAACTGAAATCGTGGAAGGGGTAAAGATACTAAAAAAAAAGGGCCTAGGATCTGCCGAGGGGAGGACACTGGATGTAACAGAGAACAAACAAGACTATTGGGAAAGAAGTAGTAAAGAAATTACAGAGTTAGAATTAGAAAGACCCTCATGATGAATTCCAAAGTTTGGGAGAAAATAGAAAAAGTCGCCTGAAAGTATCAAAGAGGAATCAGGGGGACATTCACCTCTTTTGTGACTAAATGGTATGAGCAAGTGGGAGAGAAAGATAGTCATCTACTGTTTAAAGCTACCAAAATAGGAACGATGTAAGCATAAGTCAGAGCAAAAATGTAAAGAGGAGTTTTAGAAAAGAATGTGGCCGTTTTTGCTGATACATATTTTTTATTTCCAGAGGACAGGGTAGGAAGATTCATGATGTTGAGGATGGGTGGAAGATGAGATCAAATAAGGGAATACACAAAATCAGAACCATACAGTGATGAGGAATGGCCTGAAATTCCTGAGCCTCTGGTGATGCTTATTACATAGAAGTAAAATGATCATAATATGATTAGTCCTAATGGTCTCAAAAAACCAGAGCATCAATTAAAAAATTAAAGGTATATAAGCAAAATGTCATTGACATGAAATAGTAAACTATATTCAACTCCAATAGTAAAAAAGAAGATAGATATAAATCAAAACATATCAACTATTATATTAAATGTTATTGGTCTAAAAACTACTGTAAAAGATACATGAACAGAAATGGAGAAAACACAAAACCAACTGTATGCTAGTACCAGAGGACACTAAGTATAAAGACACTAATACAGGGGAAATAAAGAAGAGAAATAAGATACCATGGAAACAGTCTTCAAAGAAAATTAGAGTCAGCTATCTAATATGCAGTTATATTAAGCAATCTTTTTCACCCACAGTATTCATAATTTCTTGGCTTAAACTTAAAATATAAACCAGTAGTACAAGTAGTTTTGGGTGATATAGTTATTGGAATTAGTAGCAAAAAAATAACTAAGATTATGTTTTAGAAAAAATACAAGGAAAACATGAATAAAACAGCTTAAATAATCTAGAATTTCATCAGAGATTTGGATTCTACAGAAACATAAATGCTAGAATTAGAAAATTAAAAATGAATTTAAATGTCAGAAATAGCTGGGCATCATGGCACAGGCCTATAATCCCATCACTCAGGAAGCAGAGAAAGGAGAATTGCCATGAGTATGAGGCCAACCTGGGCTACGTAGTGACTTCAAGACCAGCCCAAACTATACAGTGAGACCTCTCAACAAAAAAAAAAATTCAGAAACAGTTTTAAGAGTTGAGCAGGTGCCAGAACATAAAGGATTCATAACTGTTAGATGGATTAGCAGAAGTTATTGGCATTTAAACCACTTAAACAAATAAGAAGAAATGAAAACTATAGAAAACATTAAAAGAGTGTGAGATAGTCCAGAAAAATCTATTTTGTAGCTTGTGTTAGGCAGAATTCTAAGAGAACACCCAAGTTCCCTCCATTGTAGATAGCTGTATAATCCCTAGGACTGGGAATTGGTGAAATTTAGTCCTGTTGCTAAGGTATGTCATATGGCACAGGTGACTCAAATAAAGAGAAATTATCTTAAACAAACATCACCTGATTAGGTGAGTCTCAAAATGTCCCAGGCTCATCCTTAAATCAAAAATTCCAAGCATGGCAAATAAGGGAGATCCTTTGTTTCTAACCTTGAAGCTGAGGGAAGTCATTTGTGAAAGTATGTGAGTGGCCTTTTAAAGTTAAAACTAGCCCCAGCAGAGAGTTAGTAAAGAAACACAGACTTCCTATTTTTTCAACCCAAAGGAACTGGATTTGTCCAATAAAGTGAATGAATACATTTAGATGTGAATGCTGTCCCACAGCCTCAGTCATGGTATGTCTGGATTTTTGACTTGAACCTCAAGAAAATAACTAGATGTTATTTAAAGCCAGCCACGAAGGTTGTAGTAATTCATTATGTACAAATAGTAAACTAACAAATGGTCCCACAAAGAACATGAGAAATATACAGAGAAAGGCCAATAGCTGAGAATTCTGAGCTGATAGACAATAAACCAGAATCTAGATATTCTGTGAAACCAAAGCAATGTAAATAAATCAAAAATAATAAATGTAAACTCAACAAAGAAAACTACTGAAAGCCAAAAATAAAGAGAAAAATCCCAAGAGAATCCACAGGCAAAAGACAATATATTGATAGGTTTTAAATGCTTGATGAAAAATAACTACCAGTCTAGTGTCCCATTTCCAGTGAAGGTTTTTCAGAAATGGAGGAAAAATAAAATTGTTCAACTAGAAAGAAAATAGTCCCACATATTATAGTCAGATCTTTGAACACAGCCCACAGGCTCACGTGTTGAAGCCTTGGTCCCGTCCCCAGTGACGTAGTGGTTAGAGATGAGGCCTTTGGAAGAAGGTGGATGGGAAGGCTCTAATCTGTCAGTGATTCATCCATTGAAGGATTCATAGCTAAAGGGGCTTTAGGACTTAGGGCCTAACTGGAGGAAGTAGGTTCCTCCTCGGGCACACCTTCCACAAAGGGTACCCTTTTGTCTCCACCTCTTCTCCTTGTCTCTCCTCTCTGCATCCTGGCTGCTATGAAGCAAGTAGTTTTGCTCCACCATGCCCTCGCCCCTCTTTGGACTATGTCCAACTACGGGCCAAGAAACAATGAAACAAAGCAACTACGGACTGAAATCTCTGAAACTGAGAGCCAAAATACATATTTTTTCTTTTTAAGTTATTTTTCTCAGGCAATTTTTTTTTTACAGTGACAGAAAACTGACACACCATATGAAAGCATGGAAATAAAAGAAAAAGAGTAATCATAAGTGAATATTGACTATGTAAAGAAATAATTAATATGCTACTTAAATATATGAATCAATAAAATATATGACTAAAATACTAAAAAGGTAAGTAAAGTCAAATGTAACAATATTTCAACTGAAAGACATCTTGAAGGCCTGTTTCTTGTATTCCTTGCTGTTTTGGGTGAGATGAACCTCGTGGATAGTGAGAATGGATCCTGACAGGAAGAGAGCAGAGTCTGACAGCAGCCCCACTCGTGTTTCATGAATTTTCTCTAACTCTTACTATTCTGGAATACCTGATGCTTTATAAAAGGCTTGTGGTGATTTCTGATACTCAATAAAACAACTGATTTCTATACCTGAGCTAATGTGGGGCAAGAACCTAGAGTAGACATTTTGAATTCCTCAACAAGAGAAAAAAGTAAGTGAAATGTGACCAACACAGTAGCACTGGTCAACACCTTGGGTTGGGAAGGATGCTGTTCAAGATTCTGGGCAACTGATGCCACTGAGAAGTAGCACAGAAACTAAGACAAACAACAGAAGTGGAGGAGAATTCGTTCTCTTGGATTGTTTCAACTTTGCTGTTGTCGGAGATAAATGATACTGACTCACTACTTTAAAAGCATAAAATTGAGAAAAATGTAAGGAATGTAGGAGTATCTCTCCTATTCCCAATTCCCATGAGCCTTTTGTATAATGGAAACATAAAACAAAATTTCTTTCCTCGTTTTGAAAATTAAAAACAAGAAAGAAAAATTTTATAGAGAGCCAGGAGTAAAATATAAACACCATCTACAAGGTGAACATGTTAATGAAGAGGAAGGATAACAAAGACATAATTACCTTTTGATTTTTTATGGTTTTAGAAATTATACAGCCTGCAAAGCATGGAGAAAAATATTCAATGTTATCCCTTCCACACACAGAGGAATACAGAGAAGTTGAGCATTCACACTGACTGTTGCAAGGGGCTGTGAGGTTTCCCAGCTGACCTGTTCTGTAAAAATGATTGAATATGTGAGGAATTGCCATACCATTGCTTTATAATATTAATATATAAATCAACATATCAAAGAGATGATTAATGGTACTGGTAAGCATGATTACTGAAATAACAGTTTACTGAACTATCTATAATGTACAATAAAATGTACTTTTTAGTGTATGCCATGGGACCCTTTATACATGTGTTACATGTATAGATTTATGAAATTGTCACCAGTCTGATTAAAAAATACTCATCACTCCCCCAGAATTCCTGATACCCCTTTATAATTCCTCCACTCTGGTTTCATTGATTTCTTTCTTGTCACTATTAATTAGTTTGAAATTCCTAACATTTTATGAAATGGAACCATACCGTATATATTCTTTCCTTGGCTTCTGTCATACAAATGGCTTTCATTTGATTTTTTATGGTCATATGATTCCATAACTCTTGGGTAAATATTCAGGAGATGTTTATTGAATTTTATAAGAAACTGTCAGCTTTCCAAAGTGGTTGTACTATTTTCCATTCCCCTCAGCAATGTATAAGAGCTTCAGTTGTTTTCCACGTTTCTCTCCAACACTTGATGTGGTCTTTTGTTAATGTTAGACACTCTAACGGGAGTAAGTAGTTTCATCCAGTGCTTTTTAATACAAATATTCTTAATGACTGATGATATTGATTATATTTCTATTGTACATATTTTTGATTGATTAAATCTCAGTTCAAATTTTTTGCTGAATTGTTTATTTTCTTATTACTAAGAATTCAGAGCACCTTACATATTCTGGAAAGAAGTCCTTTGTTAGATGTAGGATAGTCACATGTGTTTTTTGCAGTCAATGCCTTGCTTTATTCATATCATAAAAAAGTCTTTCAAAAAGCATAAGATCTTAACTTTGATGAAATCCAATGTGTAAATTTATGTCTTTCTGTGTTATGTGTTAGGTGTCATTTATAAGAAATGTTTGCTGAATCCAAGGTGAAAAAGATTTTCCCTTATGTTCTTGGAATATTATATCTCACATTTACATCAATAGTTCATCTTCAGTTAATTATTTATATGGCATAATATGTAGATTGAAGTTTATTTTTTGCATACTGATATCCAATTGTTCCAGCGTCATTTATTAAAATAGCTATATGTTCTCCACTACATTGTATGCACTCTGTCAAAAATCAATCTTCAATATTCATATGCAGGTCTATTTCTTTGAACTCACTATTCTGAACTACTGATTTATCACTCTAGACTACTATAGCTCTGTAAGTCTTGAAAGTAGGTAGTGTTAGTCCTCCACTCTTGGTATTCTTTAAGATTATTCTTGGCTTTTATAGATCTTTTGTTTTGTTTGTTTGTTTTTTTGGTACCAGGGAACGAACTCAGGACCTTGTGCTTGCAAGGCAGGTGCCGCACCACTGAGCTAAATCCCTAGCCCTGTATCTTTTGTGTATCAATCTGAAAGTTATTTTGCCAATATCTAAAGAGAAAGCTTGTTGAGTGTTTTATTATAATTACACTGAATACATGTAGCAATTTGGGAAGGATTCACATCTTCCAACCCATGAACAGGGGCTATCTCTTCATTTACAAATGTAGGTATTTAATTTCTCTCACCAATGTTTTGTTATATATATAATAAATATTATATATATTATATATACATTATATATATTACAATAAGTCATTTACATATTTTATCAGCCTTAGCCTAAGTATTTTTCTTAATAGTATTGCTAATATTATTTTTCTAATATCATTTTCTGGTTGTTTTTAAATAGTATATGAAAATAAATTCTTTTATATTGATCTTCTACAGTACTTCTTCCTCATACTAGAGCTAATGGTGTGATATTATAAATTAATTTCTGCTTGTTTGTAGGTAGTATATAGAATATAGTATTTTTTTCTGTTCTGTGGACTGAACTCAGAGCCTTGTACATGCTACACAAGTGCTCTACTGCTGAGCTATACTCACAGTCCCAGAACATCATAGATTCTTGTGTGTTAATTTTGTATCCTGCAATCTTGATAAACTTGTTGTATTAGTCTGGTGGATTTTTAAATTTTTCTACATAATCACATTGCCTTCAAATAAAGAGCTTTACTCAATAGCCTTCACTCAGAATGCCTCTTATTCAACCTGGATGTCTGTCTTTCTTTTTTCTCCCATTGTTGTAATGAATAAAACCTCCAGTAGACGATTAGAACAGAAGTATTGAAAGCAAACATGCTTGTATTGTTTTTGATCAGTGTTCCTTTCTCTTAGTACACTCAGCCTGCTGTTACAAAATACCATGGGCTGGGTGCTTCAACAACAGACCTTTATTGTTGACATTTCTGGGACTTGGAAGTCAAACATTAAGGTATCAGCAAGGAGATTCCATTTAGTGAAAGCTCTCTTCCTGGAAATGGGTCTCCACAATCTCACTGAATCTTCACGTAAGTAAAGATACATAGCTGGCCTCTGTCTGTTCTGGTAAGGAGACTAATTTCATATTATTTCCCAAATGGTGCACCTAAAATCATCACACAGGGCTTAAGTATTCAAAATATGAATTCTGGGGGAACAAAAACATGCAGATCATAATAATTTTAAGTATGTTAGCTGTAGGAATTTGTAGTGTCCTTTAACAGAGTTACTTTTCTTTCATTCCTTAGTTTGTAAAAACTTAATGTGACATTTTGTCAAATGATCTCTTTTTGTGCCATCTCCAGGAGAATTTAATATTTTTTAAATTTTAGTTAGTATGATGTAATACACCAGTTGATTTTTAAATATTAAACCAATCTTGCATTTCTGTGTTAAATCCTGCTTAATTATGATTAAATATGATTTACTAAAATTGTGTTCAGTATTTTGGCATCTACACACATAAGAGATAATAGATTTATAGTTTTCTTACAGTGTCCTCTTATCTCTACAATGTTTATTTTTGACTAACAATAACTACATATTGATGTAGTATAGTACGATATTTTAGTACATTTATATAATATGTAATGAGATTAAAGTAATTCATCACCTTAAATATTTATCATTTTGGGGGTATATTCAAAGTCTTCTTTGCTATTTATTTTTAAATATACAATTAATTGTTCTTAATCACAATTGTTTTACTATGCTGTAAAATATTAGAAGCTATTCCTCCTATACAACTTTACCCTTGTACCCATTAATCCTCTCCTCTCCATTCACCTCTCATTCCCCCAACCCTTCCTAGCCTCTGGCAACTGTTATTCTACTCTCTACTTCAATTCCACTCATCAATGTATTGTAATTTCCATTATGATCACTTATTTCCTTGGTTCAAATTATTTCTAGGATTTTATTTTATTTTACTTTATTTTATTGTCGCTATAGTGAATGGGATTGCTTTTTATGGCTTTTTCAGAGATCCATTATTACTATGTTAAAAGCTACAACTATTTATTGCTTTTGTGTGTTGATGAAACATTACTGAATTTGTTAGTTCTAACATTTTTGGGGGGGAAAGGGTCTTATGATTTTGCAATATATAAAATCATGCCTCCAAAGAGTTAATTTGAATTTCTTTCCTATTTAGGTATTTTTACTTTTTTCTCTTTCTTTATTGCTCTAAGTCTTCCCATACTCTGTGGAGTAAGAGCCCTGAAAGTAGACATCCCTTTCCTGCTGCTGTTCTTGGAGGAAATGATTTCAGCTTTTGCACATTCAGTGTCATTCTGGCTGTGGGACTGCCATATACACTCTTTCTTATGCTGAGATACAATTCTTCTTTAATTTCTTCAGAGTTATTTTTTTATCACAATAGGAAGTTGAATTCTTTAATGTATCTTCTGCATCTGTTGAGATGATCATATAGTTTTTGTGCTTCATTCTGTTGATGTGATGTAATAACATTTATTGATTTATGTATACCAAACCCTCCTCACATCGCTGGAATAAATTCCACTTGATCATGGTGAATGAACTTTTTTCTGTATTGTTGGATTCCATTTGGTAGTAGTTTGTTGAGGATTTCCTCATCTATGGTCATGATATTGATCTATAGTTTTCCTTTTCGTTGTTGTGTTCTTTTCTAGTTTAGGCCTGTGGATTGTGATTGCCTTAGGGAATTAATTTCCTTTTCATTTTTTTTAAAAGTTTGGGAAGCATTGGTGTTAGTGCTTCAATATTTGGTAACGTCAACAGTGAAACCATCTAGTCCTGAGATTTTTTTTTAGGTAAAATTTTAATTACTGATTTAATATTATTACTTGTTATTGGTCTATTTGGGTCTTCTGTATCCTCATGGCTCAATTTTAGTAGGTTATTATGTCCAGGGATTTATCCATTTCTTTTAGATTTTCCAATTTGTTGGTTTGCACTTTTTATGATAGTACCTAATAATTATTTGCATTTCTGTTTTTTGTCTAGTTTTTGTTTTCTTCCAGTACCAGGGGTGGAACTCAGGACCTTGTGCTTGCCAGGCAGGCACCACTGTGCTACATCTCCAGCAAATTATTTGCATTTCTGCAGTGTCTGTTATAATGTTTCCTTTTGGTCTCTAATTATATTTATATTCTCTCTCCCTCTCTTGCAATGCTTTTGCTTATCATTTTAAAAAAGCAGTATACTGCTTCATTAATCTTCAGTATTTTAAGTCTTATTTTTATTTATATGTGCTCTGATGTTTATCATTTATTTATCTCTAATAATGTTGAAGTTAGTTTGTTTCTGTTATTCTAGGTCCTTCAGTTGCAATGTCAGATTGTGTTTTTGATACAGGCACTTACTGCTTTAGATTTCTTAGTACTGTTTTACTGTATCGTATAGATTTTCGTATGTTTTATTTCCATTTTTTGAACAAACTTTAATTTCTCTTTCTAAATTGTTATTGGTCCATGAATTTTCAGGAGCATGTCACTTGCTTTCCATGTTTGGACATGGCCCATAGCTCCCCTTCTTGTTGATTACTAGTTTTATTCCATTCTGGTCAAAGAAGATTTATAGAGTTTAATATTTTTGGAGTTACAAACTGCACTTCATGCAATATTCTTTTGCAAAATTAGTATATATTTGCAATTCATGCAGTTACAATCATCTATGAGAGTGGTTACATGTATATATTACAACATATTTTCTTTAATCCCCTTTCAGTTTTTCATACTTGTTGATATTGTCTTAGCTCATGTTATGGCATACAGTGTTTACATTAATAGGGGTTTCTAGGTTCCTGTACATGGCATATCTTTATTTCCCCTTTCCTTCCTCTTCACCCTTCAGTGTTATTTCCTTAGACCCCTTCCCTATTGCAGAAGATCTGTCTTTTTGTCCCTTTCTAACCATCCTTTATCATTATTGTCTTTGTTTCTATTTTGCCTCACTCAAATGGGAGATATCATACAGTATTTAAGCTTGTGTGTCTGGTTTATTTTATACAACATTATGTATCACAGGTGCATCCATTTTCCTACACATGTCTCAAATATGTCATTCTTCATAGCTGAATAGTGCTTCACCATATTTATAGATACTACATTTTCTTTATCCAATCGTTTGGGGGTTTTTTGTTTTGTTTTGTTTTGTTGGTACCAGGGATTGAATTTGGGACCTTGTGCTTGCAAGGCAGGGGGCGGCACCACTGAGCTAAATCCCTGGCCCCTCCAATCACCTGTTGATGGGTATACATACAGGCTGCTTCCAGGATTTAATTACTGCAAACTGTGCTGCTCTGAACATTGGTATGCATGTATCTCTGTAGTATGATGACTTAAAAGCTCATTGCAGATGTTACCTAGTGGGGAGATAGCTGAGTCATATGGAATTTTTAATTTCGGTTCTTGAAAAATCTCCATACTGATTTCCATAATGGTTGTACTAGTTTGCATTCCCACCAATAACAGAATTTTAATTTTTAAAAATTTAAAATTTGTTTTAACATGTTTTGTGACTTAGTTTGTGGTCTGTCTTGAAAAATACTCCCTTTGCCAGTAAAAACAGTGTGTGTTCTGTGGGTGTTGTATGAAATGTTCTATAATACTTGTGAGGTCCATTTGGAATATAGTATAATTTCAGTGTCCCTTAATTTTCTATCAGGGTGATCTGTCCATTGTTGAATGTAGAATCTAGAAATATCAAAGTATAATTGTGTTGGATTTTATCATTCTCTTTGATTTAATAATATTTGGTTTATATAGTTGGGTGGCAGAGTATTAGAAACATAATTTACACTTGTTATAATTATCACTTGCTCAATCCATTCTTTTTCATTGTATAGCAAATATATATCTCTTTTTATAGTTTTTTACTCGAAGCTTGTTTTACCTATCATTATGACAGCTACTCCTATTTGATTTTGTATTCCATTTGTGTAAAAACAAAATGTTTTCCCCAGAGAACTGAATTACTTGCAGGCAATATATAGTTGAGATTTTAAAAAATCCATTCAGCCAGTAATGGGGTGTTTTAATCCATTTACATTCAGTGTTATTGCTGATTGTTAACAAAATACTTCTGTCATTTTGTTAACGGCTCTGTATATCCATTATTCCTTTCTTGTTAACTTCTGTGACATGGTGGTTTTCTGTAACGATAAGGTTTGAAACCTTTCACTTTCTGTCTATGGCCCTGACACCCTGAGTGCCACCCCATCTCATCTGAAACTTTTCACTTTCTACAGTAAGTTTTACACTTTCTTGTGTTTTCATGATGGAAGTTATCAATCTTCTACTTCTAGATTTAGGATTCTCTTAAACTTCAGTGAAGCCATTCTAGTGGTGATGAAATCCCTCAGTCTTTACTTCCCTGAGGCTTCATTTTTCTTCAATTTCTAAAGGAACACTTGGTTAGGTATACTTCTCAGCTATCCTTTTTCTTTCATCATTCTGAATATGTTATCCCATTTTCTCCTGATCTGCAAGGTTTCTGTGAACAAGCTCACGGTTACTTGTATGAAGATTCCTTTGCATGTGACTTGACATTTTCTCTTGCTTTTGGAATTTTTTGCTTTTAGCTTTTGACAGCTTGATTATAATATGCCTTGAAAAGGAGATCTTTGGGCTGGGTCTAACTGGGATTCTTGGAGTTCACATATCTCCCACAAAACTTGACAAGTTTTCAGGCATTAGTTTGTGAAATATGCTTCTTGTGCATTTCTCTCTTCTCCTGCTGAAAACCTAATGATACAGATGTATGTTAATGAAGTCAATAGGTCCTGTAAGAATTTTTTGTTCTTTTTCATTCATTTTTTCCCTTTGAGTAGGTTAATTGACTTTATCTCAATATGGTGGCTATATTGTCTTCTGCCCTATATACACATTTGTGAATTATATTTGTCTTTAGAAACAATTTTAATGAAAGGCAATGAGTTAAATGAATTTTTTCTATTTTGGTTTTGATTTATTATACAGAATAAAAAGGTTGATCAATGGATACTACATCTTAGTCAGATAGGAAGAGACCCTAGTGTGCTATTTTACAATAGGGTGACTATAGGCAGTGATTGTATATTGCATATCTCAAAAAGCTAAAAGCAAGAATTTGAACAATTTTTGCTATACAGAAGTGATAAATGTTTGAGACAGATATGTTTAACTTGAATGTAGAATGTATTGAAACATTAATGTAAACACCACATCAGACACCATAAATATAATTTTTGTTTTTTACATGAGTTAAAAAGTAAATTTCAAAACTAAGAATTTTCAGAACACTGATGTTTGTGACAAAATTACCTTCAAATTGTGCTTTTTCTTCTTCCACACTAAAGGAGCTTAATTTTTCACCATAAGTCTATGGCTCTCCAGAATAAAAGTAATTTTCTATATCAAATGTAGACTGCAAGCCAAAGACCTGGTCAGCATATGTACAGCAGTGTGATTCACTTCTGAAACTGTTCTTAATACCTTCTTTCTTGTCATATAATGAATGGAAAGGAAATATAATGCCTGAACTCTAGGAACCAGGCATCTTAATCCAAAGAGTGATAGCAGAATTAAAGCAATGTAGGACAGGTCAGTAAGACTGAAAGAACCTGCTTCTACATCATAAAGCACCACCCCAGCCACTTTTTAAGCTCATGAGGTTTTCCTGAAGTGTGATTGGAGAAAAATGAAATCCAGTATTATTCAAGATAATACTTTTTTATGTTACTTATCACCAAACCAAGTATGCCATTATAACTCCATGATTGGGGAAGATCTGTCATATTTACATATTATAAGCTTTTTCTAATAATGAAATATTAGAACCATTCACAAAAGAATAAACCATAAGTAATATTCATCTATCCAATACTCAGTTTTCTTAGATCTTGGATACAAACCGCTGTGTAACTTTCTTCTTCCCTTTCTGTGTTGTTCTACTCAGCAGCAAACATTCTTCTGGGAATAATGTATAGATACCAAATTGTGATGTAAATTTAGAATAATCTAATATACCACTCTTTTCATTTATAAATGTGAAGTAGTTTAGATCTGCTTTTAGAAATTCTGCTTTACTCTAAGGTCAAATGTATTTTCTGCAATTTTTTCCTGAACATTAAAAGTTTTGTCTTTTGACATACAGGTCTTCCACAAATTAGAAAATTATGTACTATGAGAGGTGGAGATCAAAGTTTTATTTCCTGTGAGATAAATAAAATTTCCAGAACTACTTTTTTAAAAAAAATCTCAGAATTCCTCATAAAATGTTCTTTCTATATTTTTCATATATCAAGTTTCCAAGTATTCATTGATATATGACTGGCCTCTCTATTTTAAAATCTTTTACCGTCTGTGCAATTACAATCGTGCTAAATGAAGTAAGGCAGACTCAAAGTTAAATATCACATGCTTTCTCTTGTATGAGAAAACTAAAATATAAACAAGCAGATGAATAAAATAAAGGACCGATTATAGGAAACTATTATTAGATTCTTGAAAATGGGGAAGGAGATCAGAGAGAGGGTTTAGGAAAGGGAGAGAGGGATAAAAGGATTAAAAATGAACAAGATATGCTATATGCATGCACCAATTCTCCAAAATGAACTTAACAACTATGTATCAAAACATGTACTAAATAAAAAAGACTACTATTTTAATTGTTTCAATTTCACAATAAATTTTGCTTTTCTTTTAGTGAGGTTCTCTAACTTGGCATTCCTTTAGGGAGTGTATTATATTTTCTTAGTGTTTTGTTTTTCTATAAAATAAACTAAGGTCTGTGAAAGATTCTGTTAAGATTTTTATTAATGTTGCAAGGAAGTTATAATTTGCAGAAAAGTAATACCTTTATAATATTTAGTCCTCAGATATATAAACATTCTTTTGCTTATTTGAGGTATTTTTATGCATATTAATGAAGTCCTATTTTTCATCATAAAAGTTTTGATCATCACTGATAAATTTATTTTCATATATCTTACATGCTAATTTATAAACTAGTTCCATAAAAATGATATATCTTCCATTTGTTTCTTGCTAGAGTAAAAGAATAGCTAATTCTTATTTGGTATTTTTTTCCCAGGGATTTTTAATCAACATTATTAACTCTTCAATTATAGACACTCATTAATGTGCAGTTTGCAAATATTTTATCCACTTTATAGGACATTTTTACCTTGTTAGCAGAGTCCTTTGAATATAAAACTTTTAATTCTTGTACAGTCCAATTAATCATTTTTTTTCCATTTATGGTTCATACTCGATGATATGTCTAAGAACTCTTCATTTAGCTCTAAGTTTTAAGGATTTTCACCTTTGTTTTTCCTAAAAATTTAATATTTTTTTAACTTTATGAACCATATTAGTCTGTATTCCAAATAAATTTGTATAATGATTGAAATTTAAGTAATTTTTTTCAATCTGCAGATAGCCACTAGCTCCAGTAACATTTGTTGACCATTGGTCTTCCATACGTTACTCCACTGTAGTTGGAAGTAGAAGTCTTATTTCCATTGCTTGCTTTACTTGCTCAGTCCTTTGGTTTCTAGTTTCAGTTCTGTTGCCGAGTATTTAATATCAATCTCTACCTAGTTCTTGAAGTGTTACAATTTAAAGCAAAGAAGTTATTATCCATGCATACTTTCAGATGCACTTCACTCCATGCTTTGATGAGTAGAAGACAGACAGACTAAATCAAGAACAAAAGGTAACATTGCCATTGTGCAGAAGTCAGTAATGTCTTCTATTTGCTACCTGCACTAATATGAAATTTTACTTTTAGGTCCTGATTCATTTCAATATATTTTTCTCTATATGAATGAATAACCCATATATCATCAGGTGTCAGAGTATTTTTTCCCTTATATATTATCAGGTGTCATAGTATTTTTTCCTTCATATGAATGGTGAAACTCTGCTTTCTATTTCTTTTCCATGTCTAATAATTACAAGAATGATATAAGTGTAACAGGATTATTGAATAATTATTAATTGATTGATATTTTTGTTGTTAGTTTCTGATTTAAAAGTCCAATATACAAAATTATACTTACCCATTATAATTTTCATTGATTCCAGCAAACCTCACTGGATCACAGTGTACGAAAATTACTATCCCAATAAATATAATTGATACAGTAGATGAAACTATTACAAATCTCATCAGGGCTTTACAAGACATTTTCAACTGGCAAACAATGATGCCTCCTAGAAGTTGGCCAAGTGCACCTGCTGGCACTAAAATAAGTCCTAAAGAAAGGCAAAAAATACAGTTAAAATTAATCATTTAATAATATAAAAAATCATACACTTATGCAATTCCTTCTCTAACATACAACTACCATATATGTAAATTTAAAGACAGGTGAAAAAGACTAAAGTCATGATAAATATCTCAACAAACCTGAACCTTATGAGAAATACAGATATGTGAATGAGGCTGATGACTTAGATCTGCTGGACTCTTAAGGAAGTAAGGTGGAATTTTGCTCCTGCATGGTAATGATATCCAAGACACACCAGTAACTGAATCCACGCCAGTGAGAACTGGGGACCTGTCTTTTTGAAAGCTATTGTTAGCTAGCCAACTGGATTTGTGGCTTGTTACAAGAGGCAGTGTTCAAGTGACAGGTGCTCTCAAACAGAGATTTGTGAACAAGCCACCCCTTGCATCTGTAAATATAGATGAAATATTAAGAATCTCACAAAATAAAGTGGGAATCTAGAATAGCTTCCATAAGACAGTTTCCTGTTCAAGCAGGAGAAATTACAAAGGAAAAAGCCCAAGGAAGAAAAGAAGGGAGGAGAAAAAAGAGAAAAAGAAAGATGAAGAGAAATACAGTTAGCAAATGATCAGATGAAGATAGCACAACAAACTCATACATTGATGCAAACCCTCCAGCTCCAAACACAGAGCAATGGTAGATGTAGGTAGGAATATAGCAAGGGAGATTTAATGCACAAATCACAAAATATTAATACCAGTTAAATTTATATTATGGAAGGTCTGACAAATACTGGAAAACAAGCAATTTCAGAATGTTCAAAAGTATAAATGATAAAGAAAAAAATTTCATAAAAATGAAGTAAGTAAAAGGGAAAGGGATAAAACAAGTAGATAAAAAGGAACGAATAGGAAATTTGGGAATTAAAACAATTAATTGTTAAAATTAAAAACGAAGTGGAGGGTCAACGTGGTAGAATAGAAACCCTCAGGACCCTCACAGGATGAACACAAAGCAAGGGATGTAAGCAAGCAAAGAGCTACATCCCTTGGGGCTATCTCTGGACTGAGACTGATGGCAGAGAACATGAAACCTAATAGACTCCAGGAGTAGGGATGAAAGAAAGAGAGGGAGTGGGAGAAGGAAGGAAAGAAGGAAGGAAGGAAGGGGAAGGGGAGGGGAAGGAGGGAGTGGAAGGGGAAGGGAAAATGAATACCCCAGCTCCTGGTCCCAGGGTCCTTGGTTGGGTGAAGAGGACTTCTAAGAAGAGAAAGATCCACTAACACCAGATTGCATTTGTTACTGCAACGTGACACAGACTCTAAGTGTGGCACCCTGTGGTAAAACAGCTTAAATAAATAGATGACTTGGAGTCTGCACAACAATCTGGCTTTAGAGGAAAAAAAAAAAAGCACTGCCTCGCTCAGCAAACTAGGCGTGCAAGAGCCAAGGGTCCTCCTGAGAGAGGTCCTGTTGTTAGAGACTAAACTGCTCTGGAATCAGAAAACCCAGCGTAACTGCATCTCTCAGCAAACTCTGAGTAAAAAAAAATAATCACTGCCTCTCTCAGCAAACTCGGTGTGCAAGAGCCAAGGGTCATCTTGAGAAAGGCTCTGTTTTAGGGACTAACTTGCCCTGGGGTTAGAAAACCCAGCATAATCACAAGACTCCCCTAGGGTCAGAAAACCCAGAGTAATCACAAGATGCCCTTGGGCAACTCGCCACACTGGCTGGTTAGGCTAGGCCAGTGGTTCGGGAAGTGTTTCGGACACTGACCGCTGAGCATTTGTGCCACTGGTGAGCGAGTCTCGAGAGGGAGAGGGGAGGGGAGGGCGCAGGGATTCGGAGATGCTGCCCTATGGGAAGCGAAGCAACATCAGCCTCCCACTTCTGAGGAGCAGGAGCGGGGATCGAGGCTAACAGATCCCCGAGTTCCACAGCCTCCCTTCCTACCCAGAAGTGGGCGGTTCAATTGCGCCCTCCTCTCGGAGGCATTCTGGGACTCGCCCGTGGCTTCGGTATTTGCCAGGCCTGCGGACGGACGAACACTGAAAGCCCAAGTGAATAGATACTCGTTCCAAAACTTGGACAATAAGAAGGGCTTGCTGCACCCCGGCCTGGGCCATGACCCCAGTGTGCAGATTAATGACCTCCAGAGAAAATGTAAGGCCAGAAAGATCACCTTCCACCCACGCTCAACCCAAGAGAAGGCCTTGCGGTAGCTGAGACATTGGCCACGCCCCCAGATAAACAGACTGAAAGCCTTACGTGAGAATAAACTCTGGCGTGGTTGACATCCTCCTAATCTGTGAAACGCAAGGAGCAGCCTGCATTCCACCCCACCTAGTTTGGCAAGAGCTGAGGGAAATTATGGACTGCAGCTGCAACCCACTAACCCCTCCATACATGGCAAATCGCAACCTTAGAAGACCCAGAGAGAAGCTTTCCGAAGCTTCTAGAATAGGATAAAATTTTTACTAGTTTTTTTCCTCTCCTTCTATTCTATTACTGTTGTTGCTTTTTATTTCTGTTTTTCTTTACCTTTTATCCTGTTTTTCAAATCTCTTAATTAGATGCTTTTCTTTCATTTCTTTCCCAATTTTTCTTCTTTCCTTTTCCCTTTTTAAATTATATTTATATCATTTTTGGTTTTTATTATGTAATTGTATTCTCTTCTAAAAACCCACCCCCAGACTCCCTCTCCCTTTCCCTTTCTCCCCCTCCCTCTCTCCTCTCCTTTCCTCTCTACCCTCCCACCTCCCTCTCCCCTCTTCTCATCCCCTTTTTCACTCAGCACTGGGGACTGAGCCCAGGGCCTGGCACACATTGAGCAGGTGCTGTGCTGAGGAGCTATACACCCCTGGCTGACTTGGGAGAAATTAAGCCCAACCCTGTCCTGCTCAAACAATGGTGGAAGCTTCTATTTAAATGAAAGAGAAGACATTAACTCCCAGATATGGGCCGATGCTCAGGTGGGCATAGATAGGTGGAGGGAGGATACTCTCAGGTACCAGCAGAGAGCAAAACAATAACTGTGGGTGACACCACTTGCTTACACATAGATCCTCTGCATCAATTGCAGCAGTTCTCGGTCAGATTGCCGAGGGCCAATAAGTGAGTCCCACTGGAGGGGAGGTGAAACTCCAGCCCACATCCTTCCCTGTGAAGCAGCCTGATCCACATCCATCTCCAAACAGAGGACAAGAGCTTCACATCCTTCAACACCCTTGGAGCAACCGGCATCAGAATCACTTTCCAGGACAGAGCTACATCAGCAGGGCCTGTGGAAATCCCAGCCTCCTTAGTAGCTGCCATTCTCCCAGCAGGAGTAACCACAGAGGGTGCAGGACACACATTCTCCTGACTACACCACAGCCACATGAAGTGTGAGAGTGCCTCATCCTCTCAAAACCTGCAGAGGCAGCAGTCACTCCAACCCCAATGGAGTATGCTCTGAGCCCAATGCCATGAATCACAAACAAAGAAACTACGGGGTGATCACTCTGAGTCCAGTAGGAAACAGACTCCACATTACAGAACAAAGCAGCACCCCAAGTCACATTGGCAGAAGAAAGCTGCATACTATTAAGGCCACCACCTGAAAGTGGAAAAGTGGTTCATTCCAAGTTACTTTACAATTTCAGGAGACAGAGATAGTATTCCTTCTGAGGCTAAGAAGAGACATGCATGTTATCTAGTATACATGTATGTTATCTACTATAATGTCTCCTGAAGTCAAAGCCAGGCATGATTACTTTCTATTATAAAAGATTTTGACTCCTGAAGCTTAGGTTCCTTTCCAGTAACACAGCTCACTGTGTGTGCAGATGGTATCTGGCCTTTCTTCACATCATTTTGTGGTAACTATGGCTCAGAAATTGGCTCCAATTCCATACCAGTTTCAATAGTTTTTATGAATAAGCCTCTGGACAGGGCACTTCCTTGTGAATCTGGCCACCAATCTAAGGTCTGACCTATTGTGACCACTCATTATCAAGATCAGACAGAAGGTTCCTCCTACTTTCAGGCAACAGTGAATGGAGATATGCAACCATACTGAGCGTAAAAAGCAGAAAATTTACAACCACTATGTGAAATGACCCTGTGAACCATAAGAACATTAGCTAATTTGCTTGGAAGATGACAGTAGAATGCGTGATTGCTTATTAATGAAACATTTGTCTTGAAGCTTATCATATCAATGTGGGATCTATTTTAAGGTAATAGTATAAGATCTCAGAGTTTTTGCCATGTATTCTGCTATAAAGTACCTGCGTTTGACCCTCTGAGGAAGATTTCCCCAAGACAAATAAATTCCTATGTGATACATTGATAGAATTTGGACTGTCCCTGAAAAGAGGGTAAAGTGACCTATGGGTACTGCTTCAGACAATTAAAATGTCCTTTTGTTGTGGTATCCCGATACTGCGACTCCATTTCTAAGTGTATAACTAACAATTCTGCTTTTTAAGGTTTGACAACCCCAAAGTGATAGCAGAATACATTAATTGCTACCCAAAGTGTCTTCCTCTCTCTCCTTTTGTATGATCCTAATAAATAAAGGAAAAGTCCCAGGCTAGAATACGAACTTAAATTCCGCAGGGGTAGAAAGACATGAAATATTTCAACTTAGCAGACCTTGTGGTCAGTGAGAAAGGTTAAGAGGAGTAGAAGTTTACAGTAGATTACTAATCCACTGAATTTAATTGTTGAACCTATACTGTGATGTAACCAAATCCAACATTAACTGATGGCACTTTATATGCTATAGTGGACATTACCAAAGCCTTCTTTTGTATTTCATTGACACCTAAGGATAAAGATCAATTATTCATGCTGCAAGGCCACAGATATACATTTGTAGTATCCCCTCAGAGGTACCTAAACTCCGGGAGCCATTTGGCACAGGAGAGTGCATCACACTGGGGCCCAAACCTTTCACTGATAGATGACAACTCACCAACTCTCATTCTGGTATTTTCAGAATGTCAAAAACAAGGGTAATCCATCTTCTACTAAGTTTAAATAACTTGCTGATATGGAAACATTCTTGAGAATGAAGCTTAAGCAAAGAACTAATTTTGAGCCTTTACTTAATTATCCATTGGAAAAATCAGTTTGTAATCAAGGTTTTGGGAATAAAGTTTACTTATGGGGCTTAAAAAAAAAAAACAAAAAACAAGGGTAAATGATAGAGGCCAGTGAAATCCAGACGACTTCTCATGTTTCTCAGTGATCATGGAGACAAATACATAGTGCTCAATCTCTCTGGCAGTCAAGGAAAAACCAAGTCTTCCCCCCTCCAAACAAAAAGCAGACTAGCATCACTTTGTACTGTGGACATCAGAGGTGACCCACTTGGGGATTCTAGTCCATCTTTTATCAGGTAAACACAGTCAGATGACCCCTTTGAACTCAAGTCTTCGTGACTAGAGACTTTGTGGACTGGTGCTTCTGGAAAAGGGAGAAACTTCCACTAAGACATCTTCCTTGGGTGGGGGACTCACTGACTCCCTAAAACAGCTACCTTTTGAAAAGCAGCTATGAGCGTACTACTGTCCTCTTATCAAAGCAGAAGCCTTGAAACATAAAGACTTGAACTCTGGGGACTGACACTCTCCTTTTGATCTGAGCTGCACCTACCTCACAACTGTTGACAAACTGTACTTGTCCAATGGAAATGAGATTTTGAAGAGCATAGAGGTGGTCCTAAAGGAAGTTATATTTAAAGAAAAAAAGCCAGTAGATCATATGCCTCAGAAGACTATGGAAATCTTTCTAAAATAAAGTTGCTCTTGGTCACTCAGAGGTACTTCCCAGAGGGATTAATGACACATTATTTATATCAATCCTGGGGGCAATCATCTCTATAATCAGAGCAGTTCAAGTAGAAAAGATGATGCAAAATTTATCCTTGAAGTTAGGCCAAAAAATCAGTGAGGCTAATTTGTCCCTGGAAAGCACTCTGGCAAGCCTAAGTCACTGATTGGCATTGTTATTGATGACAGAATTGTGCCAAATCCTTGTAGGTCAATATAGAATATGCAATTTCTAATACATTCTGTTAGACATGGACTAATCACTCAGGCTAAGTGGAAATTTCAATACAAAACATCAAAGGAAAATCTCATGGGAATTGTGTTCATCTGGCTGGGTCCAGGAGCTTGAAGGCAGGGTTGAGGTCATTCCTGCTGCTCTCTCACCCTGTGTCTTGGAATTTAGAGCTTAACTGAAGGCTATGAGAAACAAACCCAAAGTACTTACTGCACAACCTCTGTTGATTAGATTAAACACAGTGGCAAATAGTTCACTTACAGGAAATATGTCATCATGACTGTTTGTATCATGTTTTAGCTTTTTGGAAAATTTGTTGCCTGACAATGCTTGGACTTTTATAGAAAAATGTATTTTAATAATTGACATATTCAAGGTTTCTGCACATATTAATATTTGTTTTCTATTTGGTCCAAATATTTTATGTTCTTTCCTTCCTTCCTGGTTTTGCTTTTATTCGATTTTTCACATTAATATCCTCTTTGACTATTCCTTTATTGATTAAAAGTTCCAGCATGCATTCTTAACATTTCATAGCCTAAAATAATTACCACATTTCCCACTTTCTTATTAACGCTAGAACCTTATAACATTTAATTCCATTAGAAACCTCCTTTGGAGAGCTAAATTCTTAATAACTAGTTAAATTGGGATATGCACAATAACATTCCCTTTTAATGTCAAAACATAGAATAACTTTTGCAAATTTGCATAAGGAGATATCACTAAGCCTACTGGAGACAATTTCATATCTGTCAATGTGATAAGGGATACACAGTGGTATATTCATAAAACAGAATCCCCATAGAATAATTAAGATGCATTAAATAGATGTAGATTAACATGTGTGTGAAAAACATAATTTCTGATGAAAAAAAGAAGTAGCAGAAAAACTTGTGTAAAATAAATTTTAGAAATGGACTGAATATAGACAGGAAAAAAAGTAGAAACCTGAGGTGAAACATGTACAAAGAGGATTCAGTGTAACTTCAGGAGAGTGGTTATGTAAGGGAAGAGAGGAAGAGAAATGGGCTTGGACGGGATGCAAATTATAAAGTTTTGTTTTAAAAAATATTGATGGAATGATAGCAGAGTGTTCATATTTTTTAAAATTTCAGCAAATAGTATTTAAGCATATTTCTCTATATTTTCTGCTTGCTAGAAATATTTAATAAATGTGCATACATGAAGACTCCACAAAACTTTTGAAATGATGATAATATGAAGGAAAGACTACCTGTAAGCATAGCTGCCATCGTGGGTGTTAATATAAACTGATTTTCTAAATATATAGGCAAAAATTCAGAGGCTCCAATAATAATTAAAGATTCTGAAGCTTTGGATAGAGCTTGGCACATAAACACTGGATTCTTCAGCAGAATCTGAAATGGGAATGGTATTTATCAATTATTTTGTTAGCTCAAGAGGAATTCATATATATAAATAAATACATGTATACGTATAAATTATCAATCCCAATATAAACAAAATAGGCTTTTCTATTGTTTTATGCCACTAATGTCTGTGGTGCTTTGTCACTTGCAGTAGATAATTGGCACATCCCACAGAAGTCACAAGCACTTGATAATATTTCGAGTTTTCAAAATCTCATGCAGACAAATATAAAGTACTGTCACAAAGCTTTGTTTTGTATTTATGTAATTTCAAATGTAACTAAGCTTTTTTTTAGCTTTTTGAGGTGTGTGCATTGTGTGTGTGTGTGTGTGTGTGTGTGTGTGTGTACTGACTATTGCTATTTCTATTAGGCTTCTTGAAAATTTTGTGTAGATTTTTCCAAGAATTCTTTGCTCATTCTAAGTATTACTCTCTTGGATTTAGATATCTCTTATCATCTATTAATATTGTCTATAGTTTCCTTATTATTAATCTTCGGCTTTTTATAATCTAATCCATAAAGTTTTATTGACTGTTTTACACTATCAAAATCTTGTTTAACATTTCCCATTTCTATGTTACAAAATATTTCTCTAGCTTTTAACATTAATTATCTTTTGCTAATTTAAAAGTTTTATTAACTCTAGGTGTGGTCGTACAGGACTATAATCCCAGCATACTGGGAGGCTATAGCAGGAGGATCTCAAATTCAAACTCAGCCTAGGCAACTTAGTGAGATCCTGTGCATGAAGCTCAGTGAAAAGGGCCTACATACAATACCTAGGCACCTGGCCAAAATTTTGTTTACCTGTTAATAGCCTTTCCACATCATAAGAGGTAGCGCTCTCACCTGATTTTTCATATAGACCACCAAATTTTTCATCACACATTGAACAATTATTCTTACAGTGCTGATTTCACCATGTTCAAAATGTTGTGGTTTTTTTTGGTACCGGGGATTGAACTCGGGCCCTTGTGCCTGCGGGACAGGCAGTGGAACCACTGAGCTAAATCCCCAGCCCAAAAAAACACCACTTTTTTTTTTTTGGTACTGGCAGTGGAACCACTAAGCTAAATCCTCAGCCCTCAAAATTTTATATAGTATATAAACTCTATTGCTGAGTTGGTTTTTTCTTCTATTACTTCTGTTTATTTGTACAGAGGAAACGCTGCAATGTTTTCACTACTATGGCTTTGTAGAATAAGTTAATGTATACTAAGCCCATTGCTGTTTGTTTGTGTTTTTACACTACCATTTATCTTAGTTCATTGAAAATAAATCTTTGTGCCATTATCTGTTTGTTTATTTTTTGTAAGAAACTTTTTGGTTTATGTCTCGTACTCTGAGTAATTGCTTTGAAGATAATGGTACACAGTGTCTTACTTTTGTTATTCTCCTATTATTTTGTTATGAAATTTTCTTACTAAAATTGAAAACAATTCAGTTCAAATTTGAAAAAAAGAAGCTTCTGTTTAGCAAAGCAAACAATCACCAGGGTGAAAAAATAAGCTACAAGAAGACAATATTTACCAACTAGTCATCTGACAAAGAATTAATATCCAGAATAAATAAGAATCTCAAAAAACTTAACTGCAAAACTGTAAGCCAACTAAAATAAGGGAGAAATGGTCTGAATAGACATTTCTCAAAAGAAGAAATACAAATGGCCAGGAAATATATATATATTTTTTAAAACACTCAACATAATTAGCCAGCAGGGAAAAGCAAATCAGTAAGACTACAAAGATATGTCTTCCTACCCTCTTGGAATAGATATTATCAAAAAGAGAAAAAATAGCAAATGTTGGCAAGGATGTGGAGAAAAGAATATCATTCCCTGTTGATAGGAATGTAGATTGGTCCAGTGATTATGAAAAATAGAAAGTACATTCCTCAAAAAAAGAAAAGAAATGACCATGTTATACGACCCAGCTATATCTCAGTCAGCTTTCAGTTGCTGAGGTAAATACCTAAGATAATTAATTTATAAAGAGAAAAGGTTTATTTTGGCTTACACTTTTACTGGTTTCAGTCCCTGTTTGGTTAACCCTGTTGCAACACATTGGCAAGAGCACATGGAAAACAAACCCTCCACTGAACATTCCAGGACACAAAAGAGAAAAAGAAAGGGACCAGGGCCTCACAATCCACTCAGGGCACAAGCTTAATGACCTAAAGACTTTCCTATGGAGCCCACTTCAAATTTCCACAGGTTCCCAGCAGTGACTACATGGACACTTCAAATCTAAATGGTAACAGTATCCAGAGAAAATGAAATCAGTATACCAGAGAATTATCTGCATGACCATAATTACTGTGGTCCTATTCACAATTACTGACCTATGACATCAATCTGAGTACCTATCAACTGATGATTGGATAAATAAATGTAGTGTGTGTGTAGGCAACTGAATATTATTCAATCATGAAGAAGAATAAAATCTTGTCATTTGTAAGAGAATGAAATGGAGCTGAAGAATATTATTAAGTTGAATGAATCAGGCTTGGTAAGACAAATACTACATGTACTCTTTCATACATGGAATCTAAAAATAAAAGTTGCCCTGAATGTTGAAAACTGAAAAGGGGATTGACAAAGGCGGCTGGAAAACAAGCATAAAAGACAGTTAGATAGAAGGAATAAGTTCTTGTGTTCTACAGTATAGTGTGTTACTACAGTTCACAATTATTACATATCATATGAAAATCTAAAAGAGAGAAGCTCAAGGCTTCAAACACAAAGAAATGATTAGAGGGGGCCCGGGATTTAGATAATGGTTCCACCACCTGCTTTGCAAGCACAAGGTCCTGAGTTTGATCCCCAGTACCCCAAAACAACAACAATAACAAAAAACCAAATGATAAGAGGAGAGAAATATCATTTATCTAGGTTTGACTGGTGCATTCTGTCTGCATATGTTGAAATATTATAGTGAACCCAATTAATATGCACAGTTAATGCATATTTAAATTTTTAAAGAAAAAATCTTAAAACATTCATGCTTAAATTTTATGCAGTGTTTTCTAAACAACTATATCTTAATTTTAACAACATGGAAAAAGTTACAACTGGCTTCTGCATTGTTAAAATATGTACTTGTATATTCTGATAAAATTAAAAGTAAATTTAAAAGCTTAATGAAATGTGGTAGACTACAAGGAATGGTTGGGTGACTTGACAAAAAGGAAAACACTTGGTGATTAGAAATCAGTAAAAAATTATTATTTATGTAAAATAAAAGGCAAGTGATTAAACTACGGGGGGAAAAGGAATAAAATTCTGAGAAAATGAAGCAAGAAAATATAATTGATTCTATTATAAGGTCTTGAAAGTCCCATTTTGAAATTCACCTACAATGTAATCTGAGAAATAACTTAATAAAATTTATATGTGAGTAAAATAATTGTGCAGGCAGCATTAAAAAGATTATTAAGTAGCAGAAGAGAAAACAAATAGAAGCTATTGGTAAGTTAGTGTTTTTTATCCTATGGCATCTATAGTATAGCACCCTTTCTTACCTAAAGAAACAAAGGTTCTTCATTTGATATTGTGATGAGACAGTCTGCATGAAATACGATGTTTGTGGGAATGTGTGTTTACTTCTAAAGTTCTTCTAAATAATTTAAACATAATAAAAATAATGTTGATGCCTATACATCATCTCATTAAAGAAACTTCTCATTTCTTGGGGGAAAATAAAAACAAAATAATATAAAAGAAATACAAAGAAAATACCTGGTATTAGTCTCTGACACCAGCCAAGTTCTTGGCAATGCTATTAACATAAGTGGTGTCCTATTTTCTATTATATAGAAAATAAATAATTAAAAGACTCAAAAACTTTTATGCAAATTTAAGTTGAACACTTAGGACTATTTTCTTAATCCCACTATTAGAAAACGATACTGGTGAGCCGGGGATTTAGCTCAGTGGTTCTGGCACCTGCCACTCAAGTGCAAGGTCCCGAGTTCGATCCCCGGTACCAAAAAAAAAAACAAAAAAAAAAACAATGAGAAAACCATACTTATCAACTTAAATAGCAGGTTTACAAAGAAATATATTATTTTACCCAAACAGCACCAAACAAGTCCTTAATACTTCCTCCAAATTTCCAATAGTTAAGGCGGCTCTCAAACAAACGAAACTCTCTTTGTTTCCTAGCTTTTATCTTTGCTGTACCTGTATGATAACAAGAAAAAGAAACTTATGACCTTTTAAAATAATTTAAAAACAGATAAAACACATATATGCAAGTCCCAACAAACCTAATTTATTCTGGAAAGGCTAATGAGACATTTTCAAACAAGCTCACATCAATCTAAATAATCAAAAGACACATTCTTCTAAAACAATGCTGTCTTAAAGATAGTATGATATTGAGATAATGTGGTAATGGAAGATATCCATATCAGTACTATCCACTAGTACCTATGCCTACTAAGTACTGGGAGTGTATTTCCTATAATAGAGTACATTTTTAATTTAGTTTAAAAAGAAACATTTGACAAGTGTGTAACATGTTTGATATCACAGCTCTAAAGACTGAAAGGATAATCTCTACATTTACTAAAAATATTTTGTGCCAATGAAATACACCATCAAGATAGAATTGATTTTTCTGACTTTGCATGTACATTTTGTTTTTGCAATAATTTTAACAGTGACTTTGTCTTATAAAATGTCTCTGAGATGGTATAAACATTAAAGGATGTTAGGAAGCTTTAAATATACTTCATTTTTAAAAACCAACTATATACTTTAAATATAAAGCATTTTCATATATATATATGTATATGAAATTCTAATACATACATAAAGTATGTTGCTACATATTGTTGTTTTATTTGTTCAAAAACATTACCACATGACACTATATGACAGATGGGTAAAAGAGGTGTATTCCCAAGATGCAGTTCAACCATGCTATGAGAACAGGGGCCGGGGGGTGGGATACTGACCTTTAGTTAATTAATTATATTTTTATAGTCACCTGCTATACTGTATGGAAAACATAAGAATGGCAGCAGCGTAGACCATGCAAGTAAAGAGACAAAAAGAAAATTAAGCCATTTCCTCTCCTGAACATGGTTGACAGCACTGTAATAGAGAAAAATGAAAAAGTTCAGCTTTGGACATTTTACTAAAAACAAAACTATAATCAGTCAGAGAGCATGTGAGCGGGGAGAATTTTCTGTTAATTTGTACTAATTTGTAATTTGTTGCTATTGCAGGCTGGTTTTTTGACAAATAGCGAGTGTTGGTCTTCCAATTATGTTTCTTTTCTGTCTTGCAGAATCCTAAATTTTTCCCTTTTCCTTTTCCCTAGCATTACTTGGGTGGCAGAAAGTTCTTGTTTCTTCCTATTTAATTTTTTTTCTCCGTCAGAAGCTCTGAATTTGGAAGACTACCCACATTTGACTCCTCTCCTTTACAATCATTCTTGCCCCTTTAAATCATGCATCTAAACTTTCGGGAAAAGCCTGACCCCTTACGTTGCATCATTGATCTCTTACATGGCACCTGACCCTTTAAATCACATATATTTACAATCCTTTGCTCCTAGTCCCTTGCCTGAATTGTCAGCTTTAGTGTGAAGAATTATTCTCCTGGTCTTTCCGAATCCCCACTGGGACTCTTTGTTAGCCTCTCTGTCTTTCCCTTTCCCTGCAGTAGTTCCTACCAGTACTTCTCAGAGATCTGCAGTGGGCAGGGTGGGGTGAGAATATGAAAGCTACTGTGTGGGATTCGTTGATTTTTCTCTTTCCCATAGTGATTTTAAAGTTTTGGCATTTTGCTGTAATTGATAATTCTTAGGCTATCTGGGGAGAATTTTCATAGTTGGGCAATTAATTTGAGGCATTCAGGGAGGAGATTTGGGGAAGGTGAAAAATCTTCCCAAATGTTTTCAGCTGCATACACATTTAAGACCTCGTCTAACCAGTCGCTCTAGGAAAATGCCCAGATCCACAAGGATCCTCACAGGTGACTCTGCTGCCACCTAAGACCTGCTGAGTAACGGTGCATAGACTTGGTCTTTCATAAAATGCGTAAAATGTCACCCATTTTACTCACTGATGGAATAATTCCTTTTCCTTTGATTATACTCCTCAGGAATACAAATTAGAGCCAACAATCATACAGGGTTGCAATCGTCATTTCCATTATCCTCTTGTCTTGAATTTCTACTCCATATTACCCTACAGGTTCATGATTCTTTTTTGCTTGTTAAGACTCGGAAGCTTTGTTTTTCCACTTTTGAGCACAGCTATGTCTTCTATGTACATCATATTACATACAATATGATTATTGTATATGTGTGTTTAACTGTATACATAGAAGACTCAAGTGAATCAACTAAATAAAACTAAAAAGTATAAGCAAAATTTTGATAGGGTGACTTGTATTTATCAGATAAATTTTAAAATGAAAATATTTTTCTCCTACTAGAAATACCTGATTGGAAACTGAAATGATGTGATAATTCAATGTACATCGCTAACAAAATGTACAAAATGAATAGGAAAAAGCTTATTGGAGTATATTCAATAAATAATATAATAACACCTTATTGAAAGGCATAAAAAAGACCAGGGACAATAGTGCAATACTCTATTTTATTGCATGGAAAGATAATAATTACTCCCAGCTTAATAAATTCAATTCAAACCAAAAAGTTTTGATTATAATCTGAAATTATCAATTTTACCTGGAAGAGTAATTTTACATAAATTGCCTCTGATATTTGGTGAAAGCCAGTGAGGGGTCCCAGCGTGCAGCGCCCCTGTTCCAAGTAAGAACTACAAACTGGGCAGCAGAGGAGTGCACTAACTGACCAACCTGATCCTGGAAGAAGACAATACCTAGGGAGAGAAGGGAGGGCCAGCAGACCAGGGAGAAAGTACGAACCTGGCCAGCAAATTCAGGGACTCCACTGTTACCCTCCCATAGTGACTGGGTAAAAGACAGCCACAGGAGATCACCACGGAGAGGGAATGGGCTGTACATAGACGCCCGCCCCCGCCCGCCCCCGCCAGCCCCCGCCCGCCCCCGCCAGAAGTGGGAGGGCACGGACTTCTGCAGGAACCAATGAGAACCAGTGAGCACTGACGTTAATCTAACATCCATTTGAACACCTGCCCAGTGATCTACAACCAACAGAGACCGGAGGGCTGGTCACTTTTCACATCTATCAGTGTGAGCACAGTCTGGGGGGGAATAGACAGAAGCCCTCAGGTACAAGGAGCGCAATTCAAAAGCCCTTAGGACTTAAAGCTAGGCTGAGAACATAACAGGCTGCATTATAAGAGTACAGACCCTGGAAAGAAACCATTCTGTGAAAATAACAGAGGAAATTTTTCTTTGACTTAATCTTTAAAAAATTTTTGTTTTTAATTATTGTTCTTATTTCTTCATTTTTGGAGGGGAGTGGGTTTTTCTTATCCTTTTTTGGTCTTTTTTCCTCTTAGTTTCTTTTCTCTCTTTTTTTCTTTTCCCCATTTCAAATTTTTCTTTGATTTTATTTTGCTGTCTGATTTTCTTTTTTCTTCTTCTTTCTTGTTCATTCTTTCCTGCTGCTTTTCTAATTTCCTTTTATTCCTAGTAGGACCAACTGTCTTACATTTTTCTCCTCCATCTCATATCCTATTGATTAATTATTCTCTAGTTCCCCATCCCCTCTAGCTTTACTAGTATAACTATTAAACTTTATGAATCTTTAGATAGCTAGTTAATTTTATGCTATTACTGTTGAATACTGTTCTACTGTTAGTGGAAGTAAAGTTTGGTAGACATTTAGTAGAAATCTATTGAAGGTCAATAGAGGGTTACTATTTGGATTGTCTTAGTGTTCATGCTAATAGTCCTCTTTTCTGTAGTTAAGGGTGGTACATTATTGGTCTTCAGAGTTTGTCAATATCCACTTTGACTTTCACACTATTATTGTTGCATACTTAATTACCACAGCCAAAGTGACACGTTTCTTGCTATTATTTGTTTTTCTTGGGATGCCAACTTGGGTCATTAATAATACTGTGGTCCATACCTGGAGAACAAGGTACTAGACCAACTTTACTCCCAAGTAAACAGAAATGATTGGATCTTGGGACAGAGCACATTCAACTATTTGTTTTTGACAAAGGGGCACAAAATATGAACTAAAGGAAAGATAAACAATTTAATAGAAGGTATTGGGAAAACTGGCTATCCACATGGAGAAGAGCAATTCTAGACCCATATCTCTCAACATATACTAAACTAAAATCAAAAGAGATCAAAGAACTAAATGTTAAAGCAGAAACACTTAACCTATTGAAAGATAAAACAGATAAAACTCTTAAAGTCATAAGCACAGCCAAGGACTTTCTGAACAGTAGCAGTTCCAGTTGAACAGGAAATAGTACCAAGAAACAGCAAATGGGATCTTATTAAATTAAATTATTAAATCATTAGATTAATAATTAATTAATAATAATTATTACATTTTAAAATTCTGCACAGCAAAAGAAACAATCAACAGAGTGAAAAGACAACATACAGAATGAGAAAAACGTTTTCACCAGCTATTCCTCAGAGTACTAATATCTAAAATATATAAAGAACTCAAAATCTTAGACACCTAAAATAAAAGAACCATTCAAAAAATGGGGAACTGAAATCAACAGATACTTCACAGAAGAAGTACAAATGGCCAGGGCCAGGGATTTAACTCAGTGGTTCCGCCACCTGCCTCGCAAGTGCAAGGTCCAAGTTCGATTGCCGGAACCAAAAAAAAAGAAGTACAAATGGCCAATAAATACATGAAGAAAAGCTCAACATTGCTGGCTATTAGAGAAATGCAAATTAAAACACTGAGACTCCACCTTATTCCAGTAAGAAGAGCTATCATCAAGAAATCAAATAATAACAAACGCTGGAGAGGCTTCAAGGAGAAAAATTAACCCTCCTACATTGTTGATGGGAATGTAAACTAGTAAAATCACTATGGAAATCACTAAGAAGATTCCTCAAAACCAAAACTAAAAATACCATTTGACTCAGCTATTTGGCTTCTAAAGTATTTTCTAAAATGATCTTAAAATATCATATTACAGTGATACATGCATATGCAGCACAAATAATATTAGCTAAATCTTGGAAGTAGCCTATATGTCCACCAAGAAATGAATGGGTGACTCCGCAGTGGATCTGGATCGGCTACGGGTCAGCTGGGTGGGTTTCCGGTGGACTTTCATCTCCTGGCACCCACCCTGAAAGTCAATTGATGCTCACTATTGCTCAGTCTTTCCCAGATGCTGAATCACCCCGCTGCAGGCTGGCAGGTCTGCCCACGCCCTATTGAGGTAGGTCCCAAGTGGCACGAAACACACCGAATCAGCTCGCTGCAGACAGGCAGGTCTGTGCACCCCCTACCAAGGTCCCGAGTCATGCAGAAGATGCTGAATCACCCCGCTGCAGACAGGCAGCCACTTGGTTCCACACTACAAAGATGCAGAGGACACCAGACCACCAGACCAAGGTACTGAGTCCCACTGCTCCTGGCCCAGAGGTAGGGGCTTCTGAGCCACTGTCCCACTGCTCCTGGTCCAGAGGAAGGGGCTTCCCATTTACCATCCCTCCCGCTGCTCCCAGCCCAGAGGAAGGGGCTTTTGGGCCACCTTCTGTCCCGCTGCTCCTGGTCCAGAGGAAGGGGCTTCCCAGCCACCATCCCTCCCGCTGTACCCAGCCTACAGGAAAGGGCTTTTGGGTCACCATCCCTACCACTGATCCCGGCCACTGTCCCACCTCTCCCAGCTCAGAGGAGGTAATCCATGCAGGTGCTAATAGCCCCCCGCCCCAGTCAAAATGAGAAAACACATAAATAAGTCTCAAAACCAGATCACCTACAGCAACCCCAAAGGGAAATGAGATGGAACACTCTGATACTCAACCACCTGGACCCACTGAACTGGAAGCAAAAGGGGATCTGGAAAAAATGAAATCAGAAATAATTTCGCAGACAACAGGAGAAATTGTGCCCCTAGTGCAAGACATGATTAATAAATCTAGGTTGGAGCTCAGGAACATGATGGAATCCCAAAATAAGAAACAAAGGGAATCCATAAAACAGATGCAAATAGATTTCCAGGACATGAAAACCTCTATTGAAAGTCTACACAGCAGAATGAGCCAATATGAGGACAGAATTTGAGATAGAGAAGATAAGATTGCAATTAGTGACCAGGAAAAGAAAAATTGCTTCAAAATTATAAGGGAACATGAGAAATCAATCCAGCAGCTGCTAGATGATGCAAAGAAGAATACCATAAGACTGATTGGGCTCAATGAAGAAACAGGAGAGAGTGGAGATGACATAAAAAATCTCTTCACAGAAATAATGGCAGAAAACTTCCCAAGCAGGGGAAAAGAGCTTGACATACAGATAAGTGAGGCATATAGGACTCCAAATAGCCTTGGTCAAAAAAAACCTACACATAGGCATATAATTGTTAAGATTCCAGAAACACAACAGAAGAACAAAGTTCTCCAACTAGTCAGAGAAAAGAAACAAATCACATACAAAGGAAAGCCCATCAGAATCACAGCAGACTTCTCAACACAAACCATCAAGGCAAGAAGAGCTTGGAGTGACATATTCCAAGCCCTAAAAGAAAACAGCCTCCAACCCAGATTGATGTACCCTGCAAAACTATCTTTCAAAATTGGCAGAGAAATAACATACTTTCATGACAAAGAGCACCTTAGGAACTTCGTGAATGCCAACCTAGCACTACAAAGAATTTTACACAATATCCTAGGAACAGAGATTGAGGATCACAACCCCAGGAAGCAAAACAGAATGAACCCATCTGGCATGACAAGAAATTAAATGTAAAGGCGGAGAACTCAACAGAAAGAAAAAGTTATGGCAATGACAAGTCAACATGTTTCAGTTATAACCATCAACATTAATGGTCTCAATTCACCAATCAAAAGAAATAGACTGGCAGAATGGGTCAAGAAGCAAAATTCAACAATATGCTGCATACAAGAAACACACTTCATTCAAAAGGAAACTCATAGACTGAAAGTTAAAGGGTGGAAAGCAATACTCCATGCAAAGGGAACCCGAAAAAAAGCAGGAGTAGCTATCCTGTTTGCAGATCAAGTAGATTTCAAACCAACACTGATTAAGAGAGATGAAGAAGGACACTACATTCTTGTAAAGGGAACAATCCAAGAGGAAGAGATGACAATCATAAATATCTATGCACCAAACACTAGTGCACACAACTATATAAAACAAATACTAATGGACATGAAAAGTCATATATGCATTAATACAATTGTAGTGGGGGAGCTCAACACCCCACTGTCAGAAATAGAAAGATCAACTAGACAAAAAATAAGTAATGAAATACTAGAACTCAATCGAACTCTTGAACAAATGAACTTAACAGATGTTTACAGAGTCTTCCACCCCACAAAATCAGAATACACATTCTTCTCAGCTGCACATGGGTCATTCTCAAAAAGAGACCACATACTCACACCTAGAACATGTTTAAGTAAGTGCAAAGGAAGTGAAGTTATCCCTTGTATATTATCAGACCATAGTGTTATGAAATTGGAGATCCATAGCAAAAGAAACTCAAAAAATTTCATGAATATGTGAAAACTGAACAACACACTTCTGAATAACCAATGGGTCACAGAGGAAATTAAAGAAGAAATCAGACAGTTCCTTCAATTAAATGACAATGACAATACAACATATCGGAATCTATGGGACACAATGAAAGCAGTCTTAGGAGGGAAATTCATAGCAGTGAATATGCATATTAGGAAAACAGAATGAGCCCAATTAAACAACCTCATGCTGAACCTCAAGCTTCTAGAAAAAGAAGAGCAGGACAACCCCAGAGCTTATACAAGGGAGGAAATTATAAAGATCAGAGGAGAAATCAATGCAATGGAGACTAAGAGAATGATACAAAAAATCAATGAAGCCAAGAGTTGGTTCTTCGAAAGAATCAACAAAATTGAAAAACCTTTAGCCAACCTTATCAGAAAAAGGAAAGAAAAGGCCCAAATCCATGCAATTAAGAATGAAAAGGGTGAAATTACAACAAACCCAACAGAAATCCAGAGGATCATCAATACCTACTTCCAGAACCTATATGCCAATAAGATGGAAAACACAGAAGAAATGGACAGGTTCCTAGACACATATGAATTACCAAAGTTGAATGAAGAAGACCTAAAAATTCTGAACAACCCATTATCAACCAATGAAATTGAAAATGGAATTAAAAACTTATCAACTAAGAAAAGCCCGGGCCCTGATGGCTTCACTGCTGAATTCTACAAGACATTTAGAGAGGAACTGCTGCCACTACTGTTTAAACTCTTCAATGAAATTGAAAGGGAAGCAATAATCCCAATTCCTGGAAGCAAGCATCACCTTGATCCCCAAAGCAGAGAAAGACCCAACTGAAAAAGACAACTATAGGCCAATCTCACTAATGAACATAGATGCAAAAATCCTTAATAAGATAATGGTAAACAGAATGCAGAAGATCATCAAGAAGATCATACACGCTGACCAAGTGGGATTCATCCCAGGGATGCAGGGATGGTTCAATATATGCAAATCAATCAATGTAATACACTATATCAATAGAACCAAGGACAAAAACCATATGATTATCTCCATAGATGCAGAAAAAGCATTTGACAAAATCCAACATGCATTTATGATAAAAACCCTACAAAACATTGGAATAGATGGTCTCTACCTCAAACTGATAGAAGCCATCTATGAAAAACCAACAGCCAATATCATACTAAATGGTCAAAAACTGAAATCCTTCACACTAAAATCAGGAACAAGACAAGGATGTCCACTATCACCACTCATGTTCAATATAGTTCTGGAAACATTAGTCACAGCAATTAGACAAGAGAAAGAAATGAAAAGAATAAAGATAGGCAATGAAGAAGTCAAATTGTCATTATTTGCAGATGACATGATACTGTATATAGAAGACCCCAAGAACTCCACCAAAAGTCTTCTAGACTTAATAACCAAATTCAGTCAAGTAGCTGGTTACAAGGTCAACACACAAAAATCAATAGCTTTCCTCTACACCAATGACAGACTCACTGAGAGAGAAATAGGGGAAATAATTCCTGTCACAATAGCCCAAAAAACTGAAATACCTAAGACTCATCCTAATGAAAGAAATCAAAGACCTCTTCTCTGAAAACTATGGCACTCTGAAAAGAGAGATTGAAGATGATATTAGAAAATGGACAGACATCCCCTGCTCCTGGGTAGGAAGGATTAATATAGAGAAAATGGTCATACTTCCAAAACTGCTGTATAGATTTAATGCAATTCCAATTGAGATCCCAGCAGCATACTTCATAGACCTTGAGAAAACAATCCAAAAATTCATTTAGAACAAGAAGTGACCCAGAATAGCAAAAGCAATTCTAGGTAACAGAGACATGGCAGGGGGTATCACAATCCCCAACCTGCAACTATACTACAAAGCTACTGTGATAAAAACAGCATGGCACTGGCAAAGAAACAGACTTGAGGACCAGTGAAACAGATTAAAAGATGCAGAAACATCACCAGACACACTCAGCCATCTCATCTTCAATAAAGGAGCCAAACACCCTCACTGGAGGAAAGATAGCCTCTTTAATAAATGGTGCTGAAAAAATTGGGCTTCAACTTGCCAAAGATTAAAACTAGACCTGTATCTCTCATCATGCACTAAACTAAAATCAAAATGGATTAAAGATCTAAATATTAAAATAGAAACTCTGAACCAGTTGCAACAGAGGTTAGGTAGAACCCTTGAAGATATCGGTGTAGGAAAAGATTTTATGAACAAAACCTCAGTTACGCATGAACTATCACAAACAATCAACAGGTGGGATCTCTCCTTATTAAAAGGCTTCTGCACAGCAAGAGAAACCACCAGCAGTGTGAAGAGATAACCCACAATGTGGGAAAAAATCTTCACCTGCTCTTCCTCAGACAAAGGTTTACTATCTCGAATCTATAAAGGACTTAAAAAGATCAGACCTCCCAAATTTAAAGACCCAATCCAAAAATGGGCATCTGAAATGAACAGACCTTTCTCACACAAAGAAGTAGAAATAGCAAATAAATACATGAAAAAATGTTCCACATCACTGGTCATTTGAGAGACGCAAATGAAAACAATGCTGAGATTCCACCTCACTCCCAAAAGAATGGCTGCTATCATGAAATCAACCAATAACAAATGCTGGCGGGGCTGTGGGGAAAGAGGAACACTGCTCCACTGCTGGTGGGAGTGTGGACTGGGGCAAGCACTGTGGAAATCAGTATGGAGATACCTCAAAGAACTAGGACTAGAAGTCTTATTTGACCCCGCTATTCCACTGCTGGGTATCTTCCCCAAAGAATTAAAAGAATCATACCACAGCGATATATGTGCACCCATGTTCATAGCAGCACAGTTTGTAATAGCTAAAACTTGGAAACAGCCCAAATGTCCATCAACTGCAGACTGGATAAAGAAAATGTGGGGGTTTTTTAATAAAATGGATTACTACTCAGCCACAAAAATAAGAAATTAGAGACATTTATAGCTAAATGGATCCACATTGAGTCGATACTCTTTAAGTGAAATAAATAGGACACACATGTGTAAATATTGAATAGTTTCTCTAGTGTGAGAAACTGAAAGTGTAAATCAGGACTAAAAAGTATAATAGATTATGTGAAATAGGGACAAAAGGGGCAAAGGGCAAGGGGAAGTGGGAGGGGTAGGAGAAAGGAAAGAAGGGAATGGAATTAATATGAGAAAATGAAAAAATGGAAACAAAGTCTTTGTAGATAGGGAGGCGTGGAGGAGTTGAAGGGAGGGCAGAGGAATGGGGAAAAAATAAGAACCAAGTTGGATTATGTAAAGGTGCAAATTTCCAATGATGAATGTCAGTACATTGTATACCTTAAATGTACCAATAAAATTAATTTAAATTTTTTTTAAAAAAAACAACAGAAGGTAACAATGTTGTTAAGGATGGATGTGGAAAAATTGAAACTCTGTATATGTGATGGAAATGTAAATTGATGAGCTACTACAAGAAACAGTGCAAAAGTTCTTCACAAAAAGGTTTTTAAATTTGTCACAGTCAAGCAATAACATTTCTCAATATATACCCCAAAGAATTGAAAGCAAAACCTCAATGGTGCCTTTGCAGCAGTGTTCACAACAATCAAAAGGTAGAAACAACTTAAAAATCTATCAAATAAAGAAAATGTGTATTTGTATACGATGGAATTTTTTCAATTAAAAAATAGAATAAAATCCCGTCATATGCTACAACATAGATAAAAATTGAGAATTTTTTCAAAAGTGAAACAAGCCAGTTATAGTCACAGAACGATAAATACCATGTGATAACAGTTATATAAAGTGTCTAAAGTAGTCAAAGTCACCTGGTGTGGTGATGCATGCCTGTCATCCCAGCACTTGGGAGGCTGAGGTAGGAGGATTGCCATGAGTTCAAGGTCAGCCTGAACTACACAGTGAGACCCCATCTCAAAAAATAAAACAAAATAAAATAGTCAAAGTCTTCTAAACAGAAAGTAGGATAATGATTACCAGGGATTGGGGAGAAAAGGGAAAAGGGAGTTGTTAAATTGTTAAGTGGATACAGAATATGTTTTGCATAATGAAAAAATTCTACATAACCTTTATAAACAATGAGAATATAGTTAAAAATACTGTACTGTACACTTAAAATGATTAAGATGATGTGTGCTTTTTATCAACAACAACAAAAGCCACATGATGAAGTAATAGTAAGATTATCATAATAAGTCTGGTTTTAGTTATATTTTGAGCAAGAAAAATATAAATGTATATTTTAATCCATTTGTTTTTAACTTATATATCCATATCCATCACATTTGCATAGATTCTCACAATATGTTTATTATTAATTAAATATATAATTTATAACCTATAGTATTAATTCAACAAATACTTTATACATAAAAACTAAAAGAAAATGGCTTACCTTTCTGCTGGAGAAGTACTGTTCTGGGAGGACTTAAGTTGTGGTGCTCCTACTGCAAAACCCAAACCATAGCCTACCATTGCTACAGCATCTGCAATGCCTGTAAAATGAATACTGAACATGAACTGCCCTCTTAAGCCAGCTTTGTTACAGATGATAAAAATTAATTAATTTAAATGGATTATTTTGAAAGCTTTGCATACCACTCTGTATTAGCATTCTCCAGAGAAACAGATGCTATTATATAGGAGAGAGAAAGGAAATAGAGGAAGGAAGACAGGGAGGAAGGAAGGGAGATGAGAGAGACAGAGAGAGAGAGAGGGAGAGAGAAAGGCATTTTAAGGAATTGGTTCATGCAGTTATGAGGTCTAACAAGTCCCAAATTGGTAGAGTGGGTCAGCGGGATAGAAATTCAAGCAAGAGTTGAGATTACAGCCTTGAGGGAGGACTGCTTTCTATAAGGGAAATTTTGGTCTTTACAGTTAGAGCTTTCCGTTAATTGGATGAGCCCCAGCCATCTTACCTACTTTATGCAAAGTTTATTAACTGTAAATGTGAAACAGTATCACTATAGAAACATCTAAACTAGTGTTTGACCAAACATCAGGGTACCATAACTTAGATATGTTGACACATAAAATTCATCATCACACATACTATCCAATCAAGGTTAGACAAACTCAGATAATTTGATTATATAATTCATTATACCCTACTTAATGTATATATTTATAGTAACAAATATTTTTACATTTAAGATGAATATAAGTTCGATACTCCATATTTTCTTTAACAGTGTACTATATAGCAAGATGATAGTTTTACATCATCGCCTTTGCATCCCTAGCATTAACTGCCAAGGTGGCAGGGAGTGATGATACAGTTGGGCTCTCTCTACTTTAGGGAGTCATGTGTTTCAATTGCCATTCATTAGAGTCAAAAATAAAAGAAACAAATTTGCTGTCCTTCTTGTCCAATACTGCAAACATTTTTTATAAAATTGATTTAAATATAAATATCTTGTGAGTTTATTGACATGAATTTTCTTATATGTGGTGGAAAATGATTATTTCAGTCCAAAATAAGGTTTACATTTAAATCACCTTTATATTAAGTATATAAAAATGATTTTATATTTTTCTTCAAAATTTATGCTTAGATAACCATGTAAAAATAGATGATATACCAGAACCAGAATCTATTACAATAGCAAAAAAGATAAATTATTCTGAGAAACAGCCAAAATAATTGTTGTGGATACAGTAGCAAAAGACATTGTGAAAAAGATAGGCTCCACTAAATTCAATTAAATAGCATATCAATATCCCTCTTTCAAGGAAATTTTCAATTAGCTTAAGAATATCACATGTTCCAAAAAGACTGAGCTAACAGGTGTAATGAGACTTGAATGTGATGATTATTTCAGGATCACACTGAATCTATTACTAAGGAGCCATATAACAATGTCCTGCTCACTAATGAATATGAAGCAACAGCTTTCATGTGCATACCCAAAGTTTAAAAACTACAACGACTCAGCCTCTTGAATTCCGCAACTGAAGATATTTCTCTAGAGAAAAGAACTACAGCTTGTATAGCATGACATGGATATATGGATTTATACATACATATATAAAAGAATACATGCATACATGATATATGCATGAATATATACACAACATGTGTCCATGTGTGCATATATGTCTATCTAAAGGATATTTTCAATACCTAGAAATGTATTCTTCCTGTTGTTCTATATTTTTCAGTGGCATTCATATGAATGTCAGAAAACTTCTCTAGAATTCCAAATTTTAAGTAGCAGATTTAGGGGATGTGGTGTGATTGGGTTTTTTGTTTTCTTTGTTTTGTTATTTTGGTGCTGCTGAGGAACAAGCCCAGGGCTTCGTGCATGCTTTGTAAGCACTCTACTCATTCTACTACTGAGCTATATCCACATTCTCCAGTGTGATTTTGCAGTAAGCATACAAGTTAGGTATTACAATGTATCACAGGGCCAGTAGTTAGTACACTATATCTGTTAAAATACACATACCAAATTGCAGAACAAATGAAAATTAAAAATAGATAAATCAGATTGGTGAGAGAGAGAACTTGCCTAAATAGATGCCAGATGAGTGCGTGGGAACACTGTCATCAAGAAAGGTTATCCCAAGGATATAAAGAGGCATTCCTGCTATTCCCTGAGCTATTTGTCCGAGGATGAAGAAACTGATGTATTTTGTTTTGAATGATGATTTGCTTTTCAGGCAGGGATGGAGAGACTTTGCCATGCTGCAAATATCTTTTGAAAAGATAAGAGTTTTATTTTTGTTAATAGAATTCAAAACTTAAATATACAACAAACATGCAGCAGTCTTTACCAAATATTTTCCTTCTACAGGCTGTTGCCACTGTTACGCTTTTGTCTTTTAGATAATATTTAATTTATGTGAAATTTAGTCAAATACACATCACGTTCTCAGAAAAATGCCATTATAAGGTAATATTTATGATAATACTGGTGAAGATGCATGTATTATAAACTAAAAGATGCATGTATTGTAAGTATAAATATACATGCATGATTATATGTGTACCCACAATTATGTATGCCTAGGTGTGTTTTTATACATTCACATTTACAGTACACACACATATTATATATATATATACACACACACACACACACACACACTCACTTTCCTCTTCTTTATTTTATTTTTTTAGACAGGATCTCTGTAGCCCAGCCTGGCCTCAAACTCGAGATTCTCCTGCCTTTGCCTCCCAAGCAGCTAGGACTACGTGCATGACTGTGCCTGGCCTCATTTTCCTCTTAACTTTGTATGCTATTGTTCTAACTTTTGCCCTTAGAATAAAAATATTTCTAATGCCCTGGATTATCTCAATTATCAAAGCTTAACTTACATTTAGTTCTATGTCCATTTCTTTAGCACTCTTTACAGTTAATTGTGTCACTCTGATTAAGTAATTTTCCATTTTAGATCCACTAAATTCTAGAACATAGGATCATAAGGACAAAGCATTACATGATAAAAATTTCTTTCTTCTAAAGTTAGAAATTATATGCACATCCAGCTATGATATTTTAAAATTCTTTAGGGTGCAGGATATTTCTTATACATTTTTTTATTTGTATGCCTATAAAACAGCACTAAGTAAATTTTTGTGCAATAGCATTTGTTATTAGATTAATAGATCTAGGTGATCACGACTATTAGATCATCTTGACTGTGGGTTTGGGGTTGAAATGTAACAAATACTCTTCCAACATTATTGTGGAAAGTACAGATGACAACATAGTACACCAATGGAAGTTTTCATCTGGTTTGGTTTCCATGGAATGATATTTGACTCTGTAACGAATGAAAAGAGGTCTCTAGAATTGTGGGTAAAGTGATGCCTGTTCCTTTTATACAGACATATTGACTGGTAATGATATCAATATTAGTGTGTGATATTTTCAACACCCTGCCTCTTAGTTCTTTGAGTCCCGCTTTTATTAGTATATGTTTCTGAGACAGAATTAATACATTCATTGTGGACAATTTTTCCTTTCATTCTTTGTACTCTACCTGTCTTAGCTGCTCATTTTCAATGTCAAAGGACACAGCTTCCCTAATTGGAATTTCTACCCATCTACCCGTATCTTTCCATTTCACGCTTTTCAGTAACCCAGTTCCAATTATCCTTAAAACTCAACAGGGGCCCGGGGATTTAGCTCAGTGGTTCCCACACCTGCCTTGCAAGCGCAAGGACCAGAGTTCAATTCCTGGTACAAAAAAAAAAAAAAAAAGTGTCCTCTTGTTTGGCCAGGGATTTAGCTCAGTGGTTTCGCCACCTGCTGCGTAAGCCCAAGGACCTGAGTTCGATCCCCAGTACCAAAAAGAAAAAAAAGAAAAAAAAAAAAACTCACCAGGACCAATTATCATTTGAAAATTCCTGTCACTGTCCCAATGTCCTCTTATGTCATTACTTCTGTCTTTATCATCTTAACTTTTGCATTACTTTGCTTTTTTACCCTACATAATTCAATCTCTTAGTAAAATTGCAACCCTACTCTATTATCTCTTTTAAAGTTGGTTGTGACTGGAGAAAAAAAAACACAACCACTAAAATCCCACTGTGAATGCATTATGAATGAATTCAAGGAGATCCTTAATGTTCCCGATAATCACAAAAAGTGCTTCTAGCCTGATTACTTTTATCCTAAAAAATTCAACTTGTTTGTATCCTTTCTCCTAGAGATAATAGTCCTAAACTTCCTGTTGACTGACATCTGAAAAAAGCAATGTTTTTAAATCATTTAATAAAGGTAATTTTTGTATCCTTACTCACACTAAAAATAACTTTGGTTTCAACTAAAATAATGTGGTTACTATAAATCCCAAGCAAAAGGGGAGAGAATTCAAGTAGGAAGGAGTAAACTTATCACAAAATCTGACATAAAAGTTCAAAAAGATAACCAATGTTAAATAGCATGAATCAGGTTGATGAGTTCTTGAAAAGAATTTTGTTGCAGCATTTATGGTGGAAGCCATGCTAAAGTGGTCTGAACAAAGAATACTAGATAAAATCAGGAAACATGAACAATTCCTTCAAGCATTTTGCTTATAAGGAGGTTGCAAAAGTAATAAAAAAAAATAAGACTAACAGATACAACAACTATTGTTATCATTGTTTAAGAATGGGAAAAACTTAAGAACATTTAAGTGCCAGGAGGGAGAACCTATGCAAAGTAAGGATTTTCAGAAATTGAAAAGGTGATCACTAATGTAACAAATTCTCCAAGGAGCAAGGAAGCACTGAATGTTTACTAGCAGGAATCACATCCACTTTAACAGGAAAGAGGCAAACAACACTAACATGCAAATATAGGTGAAATTAATAACTATGTTTAAAAATTAAAGCAGTTTTATTTTGACACGTACTTTCCATCCAATGCAGAATAGAAGAGTTAAGTGACAAAAGCCTAAATTCCTTGAGAATTATGGAACAGAGTGTACAAAAAAATTGTTTGGGTGAACGGATCAGTTTGAGAGTAAAATTAGCAACTGAAGGTGACAGACACAAATTCATTGTAGGGCTCATCAAGTGTTCAAGTGCAGATAAAGGAAAAGTGTACAGCTGAGTGCATCGGTTCATAGTTCTGGGACAGAAAACTGACAGTGAGACAAGATAAAGGGGTTAATTAAAGCATACTGTGGAAAACAAAAGGAAATACCATAGTTCTCAAGTTCATACCATATATGAAAATTCACAAAAGAGAAATAAGTTCACAGAGTAATTACTCCAAAATATTCTTTCCTTTCTTCTCTAGGCCCGTATGATCACGACATTACAGTATTTCACTAATTACAGTAGCTAATAAACTTGGTTATATAAATCAGTCTGGATGATGGATATATAGACAGGTATCATGGACTGTTTTAACTTTCTTGAGCCAGTGGTTTAAATGAATACTCATTTGATGTATCACAGCATATTTGGAAATCTTACCTTCAGTTTTTACCTCTGATTCATATTTTTTAACACCAAAGTATGGAAAAGCAAGTAAAAGTGATCCAAATCCTACTAAAAAGGAGGAAAGTGCAATCCACTTTGTTCTGCTTCCATTGCCTCCATAGTATGCTATAAATAGTGCCAGCAGGCAAGAAGAAATATCATAACTGAGTGTCAGTGCTAATTTCTCAGTGGTTGTCAGAATATGGTGTTGTTCAAAGTCATTATTGCTCACGTCAGTAAGACCAAACACAATACCTAAAATGTAAAAAGAAAAAAAAAGAAGACAATAATAAGTGTCTTGGAGACAAATATATCATCATTATAATCATTTTGAAGCAAATCTTAATTTATTCTGAGTTCATTTTATTTTTCATTATTCTAAATTACAACCTATAAACACATAATGATTTAATGATTCCTTTTCTACAACAGACTTTAACCTCTATGAAATATTTGCTAATTAAATATTTGAAGTTATTTTTTAACAATCTCTATGAGTAATTTAGAAGATTACTTGTTTTTAAAAAAATTTTAGTAGTACATGTTTGTAGTCCGTGATGTTTACAATCCTTGTGGGCAGCTGACACAGACACATAATACTTCTTAATTCTTTTTTCATCCTTTTTCCTTTCACTTCCTCCCACTTCTACCCAGATCTTGATCCTCTTCCTTTTTGTTTTTCTACATGTTTGCAGTGTATAATGATTACATTCCTGGTGTGAAGCTGGTCCATGCATACAGCACATCTTACTCCTTTATTCCTTCCCCATCCCTCCCCTCCTTCCATCTCTTGGTCCTTCTTGTCCTTTGAGAAAGATCTATTCCTACTTCCTACTGCCTGTCTTTTGTTTTGCTCTTTACTTATACTTTGGGTTTCACATATAAGAAAAATGTGTAATATTTAATCTTGTGTGTCTGATTTATTTCACTTAACATTATGGTTTCAAGGTGCAGGAGAGGCTTTGGGGAAAAGGAACCCTTCTGCACTGTTGGTGGGAATGTAAACTGGTACAGGCACTATGGAAATTAGTGTGGAGATTCCTCAAAAAATTGAAATTAGGAATTCCATTTGACCCAGCTATTCCCTATTCTTTCTGAAAAGGTTAAAGACCCCATATTACAGTGATACATGCATATCCATTTTTATAGGCATAATTCATAATAGCTAAATCTTGGAAATAGTCTGTATAAAGATTACTTGTTGGTGTATCATCTCTCTTACTGTTGGTCTTTATTTCAATGTGTTATATCTCAATTATAAAGAATCATAAGTAATCTAATGAATGTTTTTCTACTATCTAGAAATAGGAATAAAATACTATCATCATAGTTGAAGTGTGGCATGTATTCTCAAATGTATTCCTGGTCCTCCTCTTCATAACTAGTTATATCAATCAATTTTCCCATCTCTGGGACACAGTACTCAACAGCCACAATTTGTGGTAGTTTCAGTCATAGCAATGGGCACTGTACATACTAATTTTCTGTACTAGTCAGCTTTCATGTCCCTGGGACATAATACCTGATACTCACAACTTAAAGAAGAAGAGGTTTACTTTGGCTCATGGTTTCAGGGGATTCAGTCCATCATCAGCTGGCTTCAAGGCAGAAACATCATGGCAGAAAGGCATGGCAGAGCAAAGCTGTCTAGTTCATGGAGTGCCCAGGAAGCAGAGCAAGGGAACAGTACCCAAGAGGAAGAGCCAAGGGATAAGCTATATGAGTAATACCCAAGGCATTACTCCTTGGCCCTCCAAGGTATTACTCTGAGGTATTACCTCCATGACCCACCCAGACACACAGAAGTGTGCTGCACCAATCCCCTGGAAGGCTCCCAAGTCACTCAACTTGACACAAAGCTTAACAGTCACACCAGTATTCTCTATTTTGAATTTTACCATTTCTGAGTACCTTTTTTGACAATTATATTCAATGCAAACATAAGGAATTGTTTTTCATGTTCTTCAACATTAAATAAATGGTAATGTACATTTCAATCATTTAGCATAGAGACAGGAAAAAATAATCATACTAAGTGTCTGAACGAAGAATAAATTCATATAGGGAATGGTTACAAAAGTAAGACATTTATTAGAGTGAAGAGGAAAGAGCATTACTAAGTAAGACTAACAATATGTGTAAAAGCTGTTGGACCACAAGCTTCTGTTACCACTGCTGTTGTTTGAAACTGCTATGCACAACTTGTTTTGAGGAAGCCAGGAACACACTCTCTTCCTAGGGCTGTGAGAACCAGTCTAGTCACCTGCTGCTTCTGCTGCCCTTGTGGTTGCCAGAGCCAGAACTCATGAGCTCAATGCTACTAAATAATTCCCTATTGCTGCTGTTGGAATCATGTTTATTCCCGGGTTTAAATCCAGGAGCCTGCAATCACCTGGAAGTTCTCCTGCTGTTACACCTCCACAGAGAGAAAATAATGGAGGTTTCCTTCTGCTCCTTTTGATATCAGTGCTCCAGCCTCTCAATGGCAGCACCTAAGTGAAAACTAGCAGAAAGGCAGCTGGCAAGGAGCTCTGGGATATACGGTTTACAGGCTGCCTTTCCCACACAAATAGTAGGATGTTCAGAGGACAGCACAGAAGTTTAAGGCCAACAGACAAAAAAATCTTCAGAGCTCACCCTTCAGATTACTCAGGACACTCCATTTTTAAATATCCATACCAAATAGAAACATCATCATGCTTTTCCCTAATGTGTTTTAATCATCTTCTTACAAAGATGCCTTCCCTCTGTCCCAAAAGAGAAACATAGTCCAATCAATCACCATATTAATCTCCAGGTTATGTCAATCCTTCTAGTTTAGTCATTAAAAAACTAAATACCAAAGTTAACTGCTAGTAATAAAGCCAATGCATTGTAGGTCTAACTAAATTTGTGAAAGAATTATATAACTAAAGACTCTACCAGCAATGTTTGTAGATATAACGAGTTTAATAAATTAATACTATGAGGACACAAGAGACTGAAAACCTTGTTACACTCAGGGGAAGAATTTTCTTCAACTCACTGTAGATACAGCCAAGGAGGATAATGGCCAAGGCAAGAAATGAGTCCTGTTATTAACTGTGTTCATGACCAGAGAAGCGAGTAGTAATCTGCCTTCTCATTCAAGTGCATTCTGTAACTTACACACAGATTTATAAGATTATCTACCCTAAAGAATGTATGAACAGAAAAACAGAACGAGAGGAGATAAAGAACTGGAATACATACACATGTAAACACATATATATGTAAACAAAAATATAGGAGGTATATGTTTGTATGTATATAGGTAAAACAAATAACAGGAATTACCTAGCTCTATAATTTTTATTTCACCAAATTGTTATGAGACCACAGTTTTGTATTAATAGCTTCTTTCTCCCACAATTTAGCCCTCTTGTACCTCTTGATCCCAAATAACATACATAAATTGCTATCTCAAAGCACATTCTTCATCTTGTGGGACAGCATCCTTAATATGTTGATTTTGTCCCAGCTGCAGTCTTAAGCCCACAGGACATTATAATTATCTGTAAAGGCCAAGCACTTCTGTATTTTGAGATATGTTGTGAGGTCAGTGATTGCTTGAGCATTAACCACCTGCTGTGCTTCTTTTGCTATAAAATGAGTTCCTAGATTAGAACCAATGTGATGGTTAATAGGATCACAATGACGCACAAAGCATTTATTAAGTCTAATTATGGTAGTGCTTGCAAAACCCTGATGTCAAAAGCAGAGCCCACATCCAAAATAAATACCTATTTCAGTGAGGACACAATATTCCAGTGCAGTATTGGGAGAGTTCATTTTAGGCGTTTGATTCAGATCACTTCATTTATCAGAAAAAAAGCTCTTCACATCGTCGCTAAAAGGAAATTTTTATCACCATTACATATAGAAAAGGTATAAAAACAGATAGGCTATTGTTGGCTGTCTTTTAGACTTCAGTATATGTCAAAATAAGACCTCTGTTCATCTTACATAATTTTACCCACTATGAAAAAAAGAGCAGGATAGAATCCACAAGTCCCTCAGTAAATCCAGCCCAGGTTATTTAAATAAACTTAATAATGTGTCAAAAAGGGAGGGAGAAGAATCGTGGGACAAGAAACATAAGCTGTAATTATCCCAGGTAAGGGCAGACACGGAAAACCTATTTAAATACTAAGTTAAACAGGTTCCCCATACCGCAAGGCAATTCAATAAATGAAGCACAGGAGCACTTCGTGAGGATGAGGAGTAGAATTCTATTATAATGATTATCACTGTACTACGTCAACTATCAAGTGACTAGGATCAAGTAAATAAAATAAGAAAACAAAGAAATATATCCAAAAAAATTAATATTCAAAATGTTATCAATCGAGTAAGCAAAGATAAGCAAAATCATCAAGAATGACGTTGTACGATCCTCCCGGTTTAGCACAAACTAACTTTTCAAATATTGCCTTTTAAGATACAAAATATTGAGATATAGTTGAACATTCCCCTTTGATATAATTTGCCAATCTGTTCATTATGTTTCAAGTAATATTAAATTCAGTAATTCAATATACCCATCCCGCTGAAAATGAAAATGTCAAAAAGAATATTCTGTATCTGTTTAGAGGCATGTAAGAGTTAACCAAGCAATTAAAATTTAAGGGGACAAGATCCAGAAAATAAAAGAAAGCCAAGGAGGTAAGCTTTGCCTTAAACATGTGACTTCAGTCAATTTAATTTAAACAATTATGCTGCCACTGCATTTCACAGGAAGGAACTCTCATTCTGTATCTGCACTAGCAATAAGGTCATTCGTGCTTTAAAATCTAATCGGAATCAAGATATACTATATACAGGTACAAATTCCCTATGATGACTGTGATCATTATGTACATCTAAAGTGTAACAATGAAGTTAATTTTTAAACATCAGATAAGACAAAAAGTCCAAATATTACATCTTTAAGGAATCATATTCTCTGCCAAGAAAGTTTATCAGTTTTAGTTTAATAAGAAAATGAGAATGAATCTCACAAGGCTTGAAAAAGAGGGCTTAAGAATTAGGGCTTACATTCCAATGTTAGGAATGCTCACAGATGCTTCTGGAAGTCACTTAAAAATTCAGAAGAGTTCCAGTGAGAAGGCCAATGGAGATAAACAATGAAGCTGAGAAACAGAGAGGTCAGAGTCTTTTTCATAGGAACGATTCTCACTGCTATTTTCCCTTCAAAAAAATCATCAAGCAAAAGAGTTTTACCCTTCCAGCCTGGAGAGCAAGACTATCCCATGGACTTCAAGGGACTTAGAAGATCCAAATTATTGCCTTCTTCCCCTGACCCTCAGAGATCCATATTCACTTAACAATGCAAAATGCCTTAAGTCTATGTGATGGTTGAGATTGTTTCTGTCAACTTGGTCAGCTTGGAAGACACTAAGGAGAATAGTATAGCACACACCTGGGCGTGTCTGGATGGGTCATGGAGACACAACCCTGGTTACCGTATCTGGCCCCTCACCCCTTCCCCTCTGGCCCTATTCCCCGTTCTGCTTTCCAGCAGCCATGAACTAAGCAGCTTTGTTTCATTGTGCCCTTCCACCACTGTGTTTCTGCTTTGAAGCCAGCTGACCATGGATGAATCCCCTGAAGCCATGAGCCAAATTACATCTCTCCTCCTTTAATTTGTGGGTAGCTGGTTTTGTGTCTTAGTGGTGGGAAAGCTGGTTAATACATCACCTTTTCAAGAATACCAGGTCTGAACTGTTCCAGAATTGTTAATAAGTATAATACTGGCAAGACGTAAGACAAACACAGTTATGAGCCCTTATAAAAATCGAAAAGGAGGTTACATACTTTCAGGATACAATTATGGAAGAGGCAGAGGACACACACTCCTGTAACAAAAGTAAGTAACAAGAAAATAATAAGGGTTCAGGCCAAATTAGCCTGAAGTCTAGCAGGAAGAACATGAAATCTTAAACCTTCATTTCCAATATCTGAGGCATAATATGATTGATATAGACTCAAGAACTTGGGCAGCCTTGCCTCTATGGCTATGCTGAACATCACACAGCCTCTCTCGTAAGGCTTGTATATTCTGTGCAGCTTCCCTTGAGTCGTTCCACATTGTTGTCATCTCTTTCTTCTGGTGGTCTCCTCTGCAGCTTCTGCTTCACTCTCACAGATTCACACATTGCTCTGTCACCAGGTATTTTAGGGACACCAACCCTGCAATGCACTTCCTGGCTTCCCAAGGCTTCCTTTTTAAACTTTAGTGGAAATTTCCATGACATCATAATTCTTTTATTCTGCATGCTTACAAAACCAGCATCACACCAGTGCCAACGTCTGTCACCAGGACAAGTTATATCTGGGCCCACTTGAATCATGCATGCAACAGCTTCTGAGTACCTTGCTGGCTAAACACAGGGAGATTATTCCCTGTTTGTTTGTTTTTTGAACAAAGCAGGACACCTCAGGGCTTTTTTAAAAAAAAATAAAAGTCTTTGAAACAAATTTCTATGTTCACACCTTTGAGCCTATATTGGCTGCAGCCTTGCCAATTTCTAAGATTCCCTCCAGGAATCTTTCCCAATATTCCTCCTATGCAGAGCACTTGGGTCCTTTTTGTGGCCCTAATAACCAAACCTTCCCTAGCAGATCCTGTAAACATGTTCCTTTACCAGCCAAAGTATAAAATTTTTAAATCTTTTGCCATGCTCCTATTTACTCTTGATTCTCACTGTAAATTTAGCTAAAAGCATCCAATTATTCTCATGCCGTTGCTTGAGTGCTATGCTGCCTTGAAATGTCCTCTGTCACTTAAAGTTAATAACCTGAAAGTATCAGGGTATTATCAAAATGCATCCAAATTAATTACTGTGGTATGACACAGAAAGCCTTTAGTCTGTTACCAATGGAACCATCACTTTCATTCGAAACCTCATCAACGTAACCTTCACTGTTCTCATTTGTATTTGCTTACCTGTCTTTTGAGCCTCTACCAGAATCATCTGCCCCACTTACAGCATTGTAGGCTTCATCTATTCTCTTCCTTCAAATCTTTGTGAATTCCTCCTGCAAACCAATTCTGAAGTCTTTGCTACATCAGCAGGTATACATTAACTACAAGGACCCCACTTGTTGGTACCAGTTTCTTGTATTAAGAGCTTTCCATGACTGCAACAAATACCAGAGATAACTAACTTATAAAGAGAAAATGTTCATTTTCAGAGGTTCCAGTCCATGATCAGTTGGCTATATTGTTTTGAGGCTGATAGTGAGGTGAGACACCATGGTGCTGTATTTACAGATAGGAAGTGAAAGAATAAAAATAAAGAAGAAGGTGCTGAAGTTCCACAATACTCTTCAAGGGTATGTCCCCAAAGACTTCCATTCATTTATTTACTAAATAACTGCTCCTTCACAACATTGCTGCCTAGCAGAATGGTACCTAACTATTAAGGCATAAAGTCAAATGACTTCTGCAAAAATCAGGGAAGACCTCAAGACAAACTAATGACCACTTCTTTATTGCTTTCAAATGGTTCTTTTCTTTTGTAGCATTTTTCTTGTGCACACTTAAGCATAGCATTGGTGAACAAAAAGAGAGCAGGTCTGGCAGATTTCTGTGCCATCAGTTTAAAGAGGCAAAGAGAAAATCTGGATACAGACCAAATGATGAGAGCTGCGGCCAATTCAATTCACGGCCCATCTTAGGCATGAAACTCACCTTCTTCAAACAGTGTAGGCAAAAATAAACACCCTCACATTTTCTTCTCTGGTATAGACTATTTGAAGCCCCAGCACTCTGCCTCAACTTACAGACAAGAGAACAACATCTGGATAAACGTGGTTTATCCAGTGTCTCAAAATTGTGGGCAGAATCAATCCGAAGATCAAACACACACACACACACGCACACACACACACGCACACACACACTGTTTTCAACTTTATTTTCGCGTCCAAAAGATTGACTCCAACTTAAGACTTGGTAACCAAAGGAAGCTAAATGACATCGCTCCACTTGACTATCTGGGGGCCAAAGCCCTATCACCCAAAATGTAGAGAGGACCTTGTCCACAGAGTACCTGAGAAGGCGGGGCATGGACACGGGCGCGACTGGTTAACTTGCCTTGGCCCCAATCCCAGTGAAGAGCCTGTCAGAGAACACGGCCTCCCTCGGGCCCAGGGCCGGGCCGGCACGGAGCACCTGCTGCGCACCGCTGAGTCCACAGCCCAGGGTCCACCTCAGCACTCTTCCCTCACCAGAAGGTCTCCGCCCTCAGGCTCACCTTGAGATAGGAGCAGGGCGCAGTAGAAAGCCATAAACCATCGAATGCTGTTAAAACGCTGACACCAGGCGATAGTTATGCAGACCAAGCCACAGGGCCCCTCCGAAGTGTCATCCGCTGCCAGCTGTGGCTTCTTGAGAACCGAAAGCTTGGCTGTCTTCACTTTTGAGACCCGGGTAAACTTTATCATGGCGTCGGGAAACATCGCTAGATACGGGGGTTTTTTGCTAGAGGTCTTGGTCGTCTCCTCCTCTTCAGCCTCCAGGGCCTTAGCAGTCTGTGAGAGCTGAGGCCCAGATTTCTCTTCCTCCTTCAAGGCCACAGGGCGCAGGTTGGGGACTCGCTGCATGGCTACGCCCGGACCGGACTGGTGCTCCCCAAGCTCCAGCTCGAACGTTGTTTCTTGGGCAGGAGGCAAACGTCTGCCGCAGGGACTGACCGTTGCCCTGGAACAACATCTATGGCTGTTTCCCTTCTCCTCCTCCTCCACGAGGGGAAACGGCAAACGAACCAAAACAAAAAGTTAGAACTTGATTCTGCTAATTGCCAACCCAGACGGGGAGTACTAGAGTAATGTTAATGAGGTCAAAGAATTCCTGTATTTATTTCATACTCATTAGGAAGCAAGGAAAGAGAAATGTGTAAAGTTGGGACCATGAAATTGTCATTCTCCCAGATTTACCTTGTTGTGGCATTTTTTCCAACTACATCATCCCACTTGATTCAAACTGAAATTTGCTGAAGCACCAGGAAAATATCAGAAGTGGAAAAAATACTTCCAACACAAAGAAAAGAGATCAGAAAAGAAAAATACTTCAATGAGTGCCCTTAAATAAAAGGTTTCATACAAATAAAATACTGTTCTAGAAACTTTATTTCTACCACAGAACTGAAAGGATTATTATTTTCCTCCCTAACTGTAGGCATGGAACCCATAGGATGATTTATTTTCCCAGGTGTAAAAATCCCACTGGAGGGAAAGACTGTAAAGGCATCATTACAGGATGTGAAACTTGTTTTATATCAAAACATGATGTTTTATTGGTTTCCTTTTCTTAGACTAACTATAAGCTATTTAATCTATACGTGTGGAGAGGATGGCTTTCCAGAAGAGATGAAACCATGCTCCTCCCTAGGGATTAGATGTGTTGTCAAACAACCTAGCTCTTCAACAAGTCTTGGTGCTGCTGAGAAAGTGCCAGCCTGGTAGACAAGGAGAAAAACCACCTAAAACTACTAATGTGAGGCCTGAGCTTGATTCAACAAAGCTATATGCCCATCAGTAAGAGTCTTGTCAAAGGGACATTCACTCCATAATTAAGAGCTACATCCTAGCTTTTTCCATGGTCATCAAGCTCAACTTCGGTGGCCCCTCATATTGCTTCATAACATCAAGAAGCATAAAGAAAACAGAATTCTGAGGAGCGGGGGGATGGAAAAGGATGAAAATCCTTATTTTTGTCCTTTGGTGTCATACTAGTCACTGCCTGGGTGCAGTGGGGAAAAGAGCTCTGTTAAAAATAAGTGATACTAGAAATTTCACTTCTACTCAAAACACAGGCAGCCTTTCCATATTTCCTCCCAATTTAAAGTCAACAACAAGAAAGCTGGATACATAAATACTGTATTTCTGAGCCCATTAGAGAGCTATATTTACAAAAATAACAGATAAATTTACTCCAACAAAGAGCAATCAGAGAAGAAAATAGGAATATTTGAAATTTTAATGAATTCTTAAATGCCAACTGCAGGCATTACAATAATGAGATGTTACATCATATCCACACAACAGCCATAATGAAAAAGAAAAACAATAACCAGTGTGACCAAGGACAATAACCAGTAGTGAGATTAAAACCTTCAAATGTGGCATGTAGGAGTTTAAAATACAGGTTTTTGAAAACAGTTGGAAAATCCCCCAAAATGTGAAACATAGAGTTACCATAAGACCCATCAGTTCCACTGCTGAAATATGTGATCAACGAAAATTAAAACAGATGAAAACTTACACACAAATGGAACAGCAGAACTGTTTATAGCTATCAAAATTAGACTAAACCAAAATGCCCATAATGTAACAAATGGACACAATATAGTATATCTGAACAATGGACTCTCATTCAGCAACAAAATGGAATGAAGCACTGGTTCTTGCTACACCACTGATGAATCTCAAACACATTACACTGATTGAAAAAAGCGATTCACAAAAGACACCATGTTGTATGATTCTGTTTGTATGAAGAGTCTAGCATAGGCAAATCTGTACATAGAGAAAATGGATTAATGACTGACTATGGCTGGGGGAGTGAGCACTGATGGAAGAGGAGTGAGAGAGGGTAGAGGAGGTTGATAATGAATATGTTTTCCCTTTTAAAGTGACATATATATTTTAAAATGAAATCATGCCAATGGCTGAACAAGTAATAATGGCATGGTCAATGTTAATTTGTAAATTTTTAGTAGTTGAGAAAGCCTTACAAAGCAAGTCCTAAGTGAAAACTTATTGAAGCACATTACTGGTTTTAAAAAAAACTTTTTTAATGGAAATAAACATACCAAACCTGTGGGATATTGCACGAGCAGTACAGAGAGATAAGTTTATAAAAACAAGCACCTACATAAAAAAGAAAAACAGATTTCAAATAAACAACCTAATTATGCAGCTCAAGTAACTAGAAAAGCAAGGAATGCTGAATTTAAAATTAGTGTGTTATGGCTTGTGTCTAGATGTCCCCGCAAAGCCTTATGCTTCATTAGGGCTTTTTCAGAGGTAGCTGGATCCAGAGTGTCTGATGCTGGAATAGATTCATGGAGCAATGCTAGGATCAAGGCAGTAGGATTAAGGCTGTGAGTGCTACCTGCCCTAAGTAGCACAGATAAGATATAAGGGATAGAAAGAGCTGCAGTCATCCCTTGTGGCTTTTCTACCTTCTGCCCCCCATGAACTGTTTCTCCTCTGCAAAGCCACCCTGCCTTGCAGCCAGCCAATATGAACTGAAACCTCTACAAACTATGAACTAAACCTTTCCTCCCTTAACCTGTGGGTGTTGGGTATTTTTTCTCAACAAGAAAAGTAACTAGGATATAGTGAAAAAGAAAGAAAGAAAGAATAGATGAGAGCAGAAATAAATGGAGATGAAAAGAAATACAAAAGATGAACAAAATGAAGGGTTGGCATTTGAAAATATGAACAAACTCAACAAACATTCAGCAAAACTAAAAATAATATCTATAGAGAGAAGAGCAAAATCAATAAAATCAGAGATGAAATGAATTTATAATGGATAGCATAGAAATGCAAAGGATCATAGAAACTATAATGACAACTTATAGACAAAAAAAATTGGAAAAATTAGAAGAAATGGATGAATTTTTATATATCACCTACTAAAGCTGAATCATAAAGACACAGAAAACTTACATAGGCCAATAACTAGAGAAGCATTTAAATGAGTAATGGAAAGTTTGTTAGCAATAAAACAAAACAAAACATATCATATGCAGTGAATGAAGTATAGACTTTGCATTCATCTTATCAGCTTACTTACTATTTGGGATAGCTCCTTTTAACATTCTAATCCTTAGTTCCTCTTTTATAAATTGAAGATATTAATTAAGCTATTGGGTTATTCTGAGAACCAGAAGCAATATTTTGTGTTTTCTCCCACTCATGCCATATAGTATATAAACAAGATAATCATTTTTCAAATTATTAATATCATTAGGCTCTATGTTAAAAAAAAAAAAGTATGTGCAGCTCTCTGCAAGTTAAACCCTGGAATAGTAGGTAGAAGATGACTCAGTTAAGGGAGAAAATATATCGGAAGATTTTCACATAACAGGTGAGAGAGAAGATAATGATGGCCACGTGAGTGCCTAAATCAACGTTTGCCATTACATATATTAAAAATAAGGGTTAAGATATCTTTCAAAGAAAGTAAAAATCTGTAACAATGAGTTTTATGTCTTCCTGAATCGGCTTCTTAGACAACCAACTACTCTGAGAAGAAAAGAGCTGAAAACAGAACAAGACAATATTTAGATGCTCCAGAATTCCTTCCTAATTGAAATCTTTGTGGAAACAAAGGACATCAGAATAAACTGAGAGAACTGAGGTGAGAAGTTAGATGATGAGGAGGACTTTTAAGGGGAATGTACACTTGTAAGAAATAATAGACTTTAAAAATAAAGTCTGGTTTAAAACAATTCAGAATGATTTCTGTGTTACATGCTGCAATTTTGAAAACAAGTAAAATATTTTAAAAACATGGAAATCATTTTGACACTTATTAAAACATTAAGAGGAGAGAAATTGCTCTCAACTTTAAATAAAACAAAGAAAAATGGAGACATAAAGCAAAAGAGCAAATTAAAGTTGTATTTAGAATCTTTTCTGGTTCTGTAACATCATAGCATGAGTTGGAAATTTATACAGAAGAACAATGTCTTTCTCACAGCTCTGGAGGCTGGGAAGCGTGTGGTCAGAAGGCTGCATCTGGGAACGCCTTCCTGTGGTGTTGTAACAGGCTGAATGGCATCACAGCACACAAGAGAGGGGTGGAGCGAGGCCACTGTCTCAGGAGTGGGTGAGTCCTGAGAGAGGAGAGGGGATTGTTGCAGCAGTGAGTGTGGCTTCCCTAGTTTTCTCTGCTCCCTCCAAGGACAGAGACCCAATGACCTAAGCACCTTCCACCTCCTCAACACCACGAAACTGTGGGCCAAGCATCTTGCACTTGAACCTTTAAATATACTCAAATCATACCCAAACTGTAACAGCAGGTTACTGTTACATCAGTTTGTCTGTGGTATTATCTTACAACATAAGTTTGTGGAAGAACTGGTGTTAAAATTTCGACATCAGGAGATTAATACAGTCTGTAATCACGAGAAGTTTGGTACAGTTTCTTTGATTTGCCAACACAGTTTGCAAGTTGCTGTTTCTGCCTAAATTCTTAGCTCTCTCCTAAGAGCCTAGTTGACAATAAGGATTTGTTTTTCCCTCTATTTTATTAGAGGTACGAATATTTTAAAAGATTTCATTTGCTGCCACCTAGAGGGAATATATTTCATCTTTATGCTAAATCTAAAAGAAGTAGATTTGAACATTGAATCGTCATTTGCTTCTACTTTTGTTACTTAAATTTTCTATCCGGAAAATATTCAATTATAAAATTATTTAACATTCCCAATCATGCTTCTTGTACTCTTTCAGATTTGAATTAAGGTTATTAATTATGTATAGTATACTATACATTTTTGTGTATATTGTGCTAGCTTCTATAATAGCACACAGTATATTTGTTAAATTTGTGATTTAAGGCACAAAATTAAAAAGAAAAAATTATAATCTCTTTTAATCAGGAATGCCTGATTTGCAAACATTTTAGAGCATGGATTGTGTATTGATAACCAAAAAGCCTAAATTGGACTAAAGTGAGATTTTAGATGACTGATTGATAATTTACATTCAACTACAATTTGACTGAAGGGAACATTTATCTTCTGTCTTCTCTCATTCATACAAATAAAGAGATTTTCTATTATACTCCCCAGGAAGGAATATTGAAGAGTTCTAGTTGCTCCATCAGGTTGATTCATCTAGGAGGTGAAAGTGGGTAGAGAACAGCATTCAGAGCCCCAGTCTGCACTTATCCATCCACTCCGGTAGATAATCCAGTTTGAAAAAGTAAGAAGCATATTTTCTCTTCAAGTCCTAGTTGTGCTCTTCAATTTAGCTTTTCCAGCAATAAAGCTGATATTTCATTCCTTAAGGAAAAAGTATGTACTTTTTTCAATGGGTTCAGATCTCAAAGACAAAACAGAGTATAATTAACTTCAGCACAATAACCCAATATTTTGGAGATATATATATATATATATATATATATATATATATATATATGAATGAAGTTACAATTGAATTTGAAGAAATAGAATCAGTGGAAAAAGGTCTCTCTCTCAAAGGATTTAAGAATGATATTATAAACAGAAAATTCATGGAATGTCAATAGAGCTGAGAGAGATAAAATTACTGGTAAAATTTACTATGTCTAGGTAAAGATAGTTTCAAGAAACTCAGAGCAGAGACCGGGGATGTAGCTCAGCAGCACAGTGGCTGCCTGGCAAGCAGTGAGTTCGATCCCCGGTACCAAAAGTAAAAAATAAAAAAAGAAACTCAGAGCAGACAGCCTATATTCTTAAAAAGGTTTTGTCCTGATTCAAGGATCTAGAGCATATCATAAAAACACTTTCCTTTACATATCTTGGTAACAACATAACCTAAATGGCCAATGAAATTTAAAACTTGAAAAAATGGGAACTTAACATTTAATGACTTAGTCTATTCCTAGTCTGTGTCCTGTTAAAAAATGCACTGGTGCTTGGCCTGTCTTCTCTACTTGCCCTTCTTCATCTTTCTGCTGTTCAGTGTTCATCTCAAAGGCTCTGGCCTGTAGAATGCAGCTTATGGGTTTTCTAGTCAACTGCTCTTTGCTGTGCTTGGCCAATGGGAAGGTAGGTGCGCAAAACCAAAGACATGGTTTGGGTGTGTTTCCCAAAAGCTCACATGGTGGGAACTTGAGCCCCAGTCTAGTAGTGTTAAGTTGGCAGAACTTTTAAGTGATGCGGCCTAGTAAGACTGACCCCTCCACTCTGTTGGGCTTCATATCTTCTTTGACTTCCCTCTGTCACAAGAATTCTCACCATAATGCTGTCTGCCATGCTGTGAAGTAGGCATGGTTGCCTCACCAGAGGCCAAACACAGCTGCATGATCTTGGACTTTCAGCCTCCAAAATTACGATCTAAATTAATCCTTTTTCTTTATAAAGCACTCAGCCTGAGGTATTTAGTTATAGTGACAGAGTACAGCTAATAGAGCATCTCCTTCTGCCTTTACCATTTCTCTAGGAACAGCTATTCCTTCCCCATGACCCAGGTTTTCTGCCGTGTTTCTCCTCACTTTCTGCAACACTGACGTGTCTCTCTCTCTCTCTCTCTCTCTCTCTCTCTCTCTCTCTCTCTCTCTCTCTCTCTCTCTCTTTCTCCAGCCTAGTGACGGCAGCAGCTTCCTATTGTTGCTCATCTCAAGAATGCCTCAATGTCCCCTGTGTGGTTTCTCAGTCTCTCCATCAGCTGTTTTACCAATTATTGCCATTAATTTCCATTTTGAAAAAACTCATCTCTGGTTTCTGTTTTTCCTCTATGACCACAACAAACATACATGCTCACGCATTGTTTGTCCCATTTTTGATTACATCTCCGACGATAGGAAAGAATGTTTGGTGAAACTAAGGAAGGCATCAGAGAGTCTTTTACAATGATAATATGGTACAATGAAGCTTTAAGAAGAAGCCCACATGAGCAAGATAAAGGTTTGACTTGCAGATGTTTCAGGTACAGGGTAATAAAGAACCCACGTGTTTTCCTACATCATGTCTTGGAACCTGGGTGCTCATTGATAGAATCCACTAAGAGGACTGACTCTGTGATCAGCAGAGAATGAGGAAAGCCTGGGCTATCACAGTAAAGATAAGGGAGGGACAGAAATACTTTCTAATGTCAATGCCTTTAGACTGCACTGATTTGTCACATGGTAGAAGAAGGAAATGAGAATTTTATGCCATTTTCAGAATTCCATAGATGTCCAACAGACAGGGCCAAATAGTAATCATTTTGGCCCCTGAGGGCCATATTGTCTCTGTCATAGTTGCCAATGTAGTAGCAGAAAGCAGCTAAACACAGTACACAAATGAATGAATAAGGGTATTTTTCAGTACAACTTTATTTATAAAAATGAACAATAGGCAGGATTTGTCCTGTGGGCCAAAATTTATTAGCCTCTCTTCTAATGAAAAACAACACATATGTGATCCTAGTGATCACATAATCCAAAGATTATATGAATCTGTAAAATTACTATAAAGGTGAGTTACGGAGTGCACTGTGAATATACAATAAAGAGATCTGCACTCAACTAAAATATTTCTCAAAAATACTTAAGCTAAGGTCTGAAGAATGAGTAAGAGTTATGGACAAGTTTCAAGAATATTCTGGCAGAAGCAGCAGCTTATATTAAACCCAACAGCAGAAAGGGACATAGGGCCTTCAAGGAATTTAAAAAACAAACAAACGAGTTCAAATGTGCATCACCAATGGCCATGTAAAGATTAGACTTCAGTCTACAAAGAAGTAAGAACTCATCAATGAAAAATGACACAATCATTTCAAAAGTGTATTTCACTTGTGTTATTCTAGCCAGAGTGAAAAAATAGTAATTGGACTGACATGAGGTCAAGAAAAAAATGTGGGGCCATGTGGTCATTTTACAAGGATTTCATGCACAGCAAGCAAAAACTAAGGGCTAGGGATTTAGCTCAGTGGTTCCACCGCCTGCCTCCCAAGCAGAAGGACCCGAGTTCCATCCCCGGTACCCAAAAAAACAAGAAAAAGAAAAAAAACCTATAAAATTTAGTGAGGCCTGACCTGGGAAACATCCATATCTTTTCACATTCATTTCCCCTCTGCCAGCCCTGAGAAGGGGAGAAGATGGGCCTTTCCCCAAATAATCTCAGAGGCATTCTCCTCGTGCGTACAAGTCACTTTGCATAAATGTGATTTTGAAACTAGAGCAAGATTTTTGTTTTTATAGGGAGAAGAAAAAAACAAAAAAAGGAGAAAAAGTACAGTATTTATTAGCATTGCAAAAATGTTTTCCAAACATAGTTAATTTTGTATATTCAACAAACTTCAAATATAAATGGTATGGTTCTGAGAATGAATTCCAATTCTCTCTTGTTTAAGTAATTATTTAACCCTTGAGACAAATGAGAAAAAAATCACATAAAATTTTTATTCAACTTCTGTTCCCTAAAAAACCTCAGTACATAGTTTGACCTATAGTTTAGATTTTCCTTATTCTTCATCTGTAATTTTTTTCTGACTACATTTTGAGAACTACCGCATTATCAGGTGTATATATATATATATATATATATATATATATATATATAAATTCTTTTATTGGTACATTTTAGGTATACAACACATTTGCACTTCTCATTGGGAGTTGTACCTTTACATGATGCATCTTGGTTCTTGTTTTTCCCCTATTCCTCGCCCTCCCTTCACACCCCCCACCCTTCCCTATTTACAAAGACTTTATTTCCATTTTTTCCATTTCTCAGCATTTTTCCTTTCCCTTCTTTCCTTTCCCCTGCCCCTCCCACTACCCCTAGCCCTTTGGACCTTTTCTTCCTATTTTGCATTATCAATTATTCATTCAAATCATTGGTACATTATAGGTGTACAATATAATGACATTCATCATTGGAAATTTGCACCTTTACATAATCTCTCTTGGTTCTTATTTTTCCCCCTTCCCCTGCCCTCCCTTCAACCCCTCCATTCCTCCCTATTTACAAAGACTTTGTTTCCATTTTTCCATTTTCTCATATTAATTCCATTCCCTTCTTTCCTTTCTCCTACCTCTCCCGCTTCCCCTTCCCTTTTGCCCCTTTTCTTCCTATTTCACATTATCTATTATATATCAGGTATATTTTAATAGCTCTAGTCTATGCACACCTGTCTCAAAGTTTTTAAAAACTAAATACTGTGAAAATTATTTTTCTCTAAGTATGTTTTGCAGAGTGTTCCCTCACTGCACTCAAAGAATTTTTTAGTTATGTTCCTTATAGAAGGTGATGATAACTTTTTTTTTGATATGATCTGAGAAACTTCCCCCACTATGCAGAAATCATCGATTCTGTGCACTATAAATTCTAATTTGTAATGCCCCACCACGTTCCATCACAGAATGACCTGTTACGTAAAGGTTACATACACAAATATTCTCCAGTGTAAGTAATTGAAATCACCATCCTGCTTTTGTAGGAAATCTGAGCCTTTAGTAGGTTCACCTCCTCCATGAATATTTGTGATGGTTCTGGAGACTATTAACACATTGAGTAGATCTTAGTGCAAGGTATGATTTTTAAAAAGCTACAGAATATACCGCTATTGTTTGCATCTGGATCAATCCCCAAATGCTCATGTATTAAAGGTTTTTCCTCAAATGGCATTATTGGGAAATGGTAGAACTCTTAAGACATGAGACCTATAAGAATGCCTTCGGATCACTCGGCATGTGTACTTGAAGATGAAGCAGCTTCCTTGTCTTCTTCACTTCTGCATGTAGGCTCTGAGGTAACAGTTTTTCTTCACCACTCTATGTGGCCACCTACACAGACCCAAAGCAATGGGGCCAACCAATCATGAACTGAAACTTCTATAACCAAAACCCAAAATGAACTTTTTCTGGTTTTAAAATGATTGTCTCAGGTATTTGTCAGAGTGATAGAAAAGTAACTGACATACAACTCAACAGAGTCAAATATTTATTTACTTATTAATGAGGGAACTAGCAAGATAATAATGCTTGTCTCAAGGAAAAAAATAAATACTAAATGTATATACTGGGTGAACAAATCACACTAGAGAGGTATGTATGTGTGTGTGTGTGTGTGTGTGTGTGTTACTGGATCAAATATTTCCCCCAGAAATAAATCTTGCTGTATAAAAATATCCTTATGTTATTCTAAAGGTTCTAAGTAATCAATATTACATTCATGAAGCATAAAAAGGTTGGCTCTTCTGTCCTGTTTTCCAATAAACTGATCCTGATTTTGGCTTATTTTCATTTTAACTTATTTTTTTCCAGTCAGTCAGTAATATAGTACAGGCTTTGTTCTCATAATAATTAAACTATTCATTTGATAAACATCCTTTGAATGAAAGGCAATGTATTGTAGTGATTAAGGTCCATCTGGCTGGATTTATACTTTGACTCCATTATTTATCATCTGTATGAAATATTTCAGTGCCTTGATTTCCTCCAATATAATTTAAAGATAACAATGCTACCAATCTTATAGAGGAGTTACCAAATTAATTGAGGAATCCTTCTTTTCTAGTCTACAATGACATGGATAGCTTAGTGAGGGAGGGAGTAGGAGTAGGAGTTAGGTCAATGCAAGGCTGTATGAACTGTGGGTTGCATGGATTTCCTTAGAGCCAAGAGTGTGCAGCAGACAAAAGCTAACATACCAGAAACAGAGCAGTACATATAAAAGCATACTCATGTTAACATTGGGGGATTTTCAATACTTCCCCTTGACCAGAATAAAAGTGAATCTAAAGGAAGAGATGAACTCACCTTTCATCTAGAATGTTTTATATCCAGGATTATATGTGCTGCAAAGAATTTTTTTTTTTTTTTGGTACTGGGGATGGAACTCGGGTCCTTGCGCTTGCGCAGCAGGCGGCAAAGCCACTGAGCTAAATCCCGGGCCCCAAGAATTTCTAATACATTCATTTTAAGTTAAATAGCCTACTCTTATTAACCAGCAGCAGCAATTAAATAAATAATAAAAATATATATTATTATTTCCCTTTAATGGAGATGACAAGTAACAGGCACGATCTCCATGATTCATTTTCAGTCCCTTGCAGTGTGGAGAAAGAAGGGGAGAAAAGTCTATTACTGTTGCCATTTTCATGAAATGTCTTGAAGGGATTTGAAGATTTTGGGAACCACAGCAACCGTGATACAAGAGTGTCACAGATTTATTTTCCTCCTCTGGCAACTAAATCCTCTTTCTTTTGGGAACTGTTCTCCGCCTATTTGACATGATTCCAATAATGTGTCAATCCTAACAACCTGGGTTGGTCAATAAATCACAGCCTGCCTCCGGAATTAATGATCACTACAGAAGCACATAAATCACTCAAATAGAGCCAACCGGTTCTTTTCTAGCCATTAGTATGAACCTGTATGGAAGGAGCCCTCCTTCAGAGATCAGATGCCCTGAAGATGATGTTACTCTGACACTCTCCATATCAACAGTGATGTCTCTTTACTGGCTTCAAGGGAGACTGCTTGGAGGCAATAAAGAGGAAAACAGATAGAAGAGACGGAGAGAGATAAACAAAAGAATGATCCTGGATAAGTTAAGTCCCAAACCAACACTAACTTTTAGAATCATCAATATCTTTGCTAATAAATTTTATTTTCTTGTTACACTAATTTAACTGGACTTCAGACTAACTACAAAAGACAATACAGATGATACAGAAAATAAAAACTTTAGGGGCCAGGGATTTAACTCAGTGGCACTGTGCCTGTCTGGAAAGCACAAGGTCCTGAGCTCAATCTCCGGTACCAAAAAAAAAAAGCTTTGAGCAAGACAACTTAGTAGGCAAAATAAAATAAACACAGGCATCTCTGCAGATTTTACCTGTGGCAGTTCATTTCACATAGTTTAATCTTATTAAACACTTCAATGCATAATTCTACTCTGCAAGTTCACTTGACTAGGTCTTGGGATAATGCAACAATCAAATAGCCCTATCTCTGATTAAATTTACCTATGATTTGTAAAATCAGTAGAATTTTTATTTCCCCCCCAAGAACCACCTAAAGAAATAGGCAAAACGATTAAAGGAATGGCTATCAAAGCCCTACTACAATGATTTATATAAAACTAGCTTTTCCACTCACTCTGTGACCTTGAATAAGTCATTTGACACCTTTGTGCCTTGTTTTTCTTTTCTATGAAGTAGGGATAACAAGTGTTCCTCTCTTGTTAGGCTATGTGAGGACATGTAAGAGGGTTATGGAAGCACTTTAATAAACAAGACAGAAGAAAACATGATGGTAATTTTTAAGCTGTGATGTAGAATACAAAGTGCTTTTTATTAAATAAACAAATGACAAGAATAACCTTTATAAAATTATTGTGGTCAAAAAATTTGTTAAGTGACGAATTTTGGATTAATACAGTTCATATAACTGTTTCATTAAATTACAAATTATTCTTTGTACTTTTCTCACAATTATGTAGGATTTTAAAAACTAACATCTAAATGTACACATTTAATCTGAATTGCTTGACACTAAGTTGCTTCCTAAAAACTTTACTTAAGGAAGATTACAAGACTCACTAAGTTAATTAAAAGCTAGAAGTCAGCAGAGATAATTACACTGGCCCTTCTATTATGCACTCTGACACGGGAAATTGACTCAAAGGCCTTGCCCGATTTTCAACAGCAAAATCAATGGTAAGGAATGAGCTAGCTACTCACCAAGCTCAGTAAGTACACAGTTACTAGGCTACCGCAATTAAGCCTGGATCCATAAGTTGTATATGTAGGTTAGTTATCATTTGCAAATTAAAGACAAACTTAGAAGTTTCAATATTTGCTAAAAATGAAGGAAAGTTATTAAACTGTGACCATTTCCCTGATATGTCAATTTCGTTGATTTAAGAAACTCCTAATAGATTAGCAGAGCACGGTCCTGATTATGTCCAGTTGGGCCACGGAGGCGTGGCCTTAGGAAGATCCCTCACCTCTTCCTCGCTGGTACTGTTCCCCTGCTCAGGTCCCCAGCCACCTTGAACTGAGCAGCTTTCCTCTGTCATGCCCTTCTACTATGATCTTCTTGCTTCAGAGCCAGGTATGGACTGAATTTCCCCAAGCCATCAGCTAAATTCAACCTTTCCTCCTTTAAATTGTGACTGTTCAGTATTGTGTTCAGCAACTTAAAAGCTAACTCATGGACACTTAAAAAAACAGCACAACACAGACTTTAACAGGTAAGAGATTTTAATCTTTGCATTTCAAGATCCTTACTTAAGAAACATGAAATGAATATGATTTGTGCTCTTATTTAACTTAAGGATTGCTGCATAGTTCCACAGAAATAATTTACAACAAACTCTTGAGGGCAGACTGCAATTGAACCCAGAACTTTATGCTGAATTAGGTACCAAGGAATATATATTATATCCCTAAGTTACCCAGGCTGGGGTTGAATTTAGGAGCCTCTTGCCTCAGCCTGCCAGCATATTTGGATTTCAGGTATGTACCACCATACTGGTTTATCCAAATCTTTCTACATTTATGTGATGTGATTGCAATTCTCTTCTTTTATACAACTTAGCATCTTCCAAGAAATATGCATTAAATGCTTTTCTTAAAATATTGATAATTATTTGGAGCTCAAATAATTTCCATCTTAAAATGAGTAAATCAAGGCACAGAAATGATAAATAACTGGTCCAAAATAACCCACAAACAAGTGATGAAGTCCAAATTCAAACCCAGGTGGAGTTGTCATAAAGATGTTTCAGTCCCTCCAAACCTACAACCCTGTGCTTCATCAGCTGCCCAATCTCATGTTCATTAGGCCTCATCTTTGACTCCAGCCATTGCCCTAGGGATCAGTTAAGCGGCTTTAACACATTTGGTGTTGATAGTGTCTTCTTCCAAATGACTATTCAGGTCATTCCAGTTCTGTGCACTGAGTCCTGCCAGGTTTCACTTGGCTGACACACCAGGGTAGATGGGTAGCAATAATCCTGTGTAACAGTCACCAACAAGAGTCAGGACTCTAAGGGCAACGGTTCTTCTGCCCATCCTCAGGTGGACAATCCCCAAGGCTGTAGTGCATTGCACCTCACTACTTACAGAGGTAACCAGCTCAATAATTTACCATTTTTCTTGTGTTCTCTTGCCTCTCCTTTGACTTTTTCCTCACTGCTACTGTAGGTAACTGTCTTCCAAATAATTACTGATGCATAGTCTTTTTTCAGGATCTGCTTTCTGGAAAAATCTCAGGTTAAGGTATGGACTAACCTGAAGAATTACAGTTGACTAAGTTTCAAATAAGTTCAAAAACTGTTAACGTAAAGCACTAGCAAAGGGAAGAGACCCATTGTATCAATTATTTGGGACAAAATGGAAAGACAGACATGGAAGAATATATTTATAGTTCCAGTCTCAAAGAAAGAATGTCACCATCTACATTGTAGTGAGAATAGATGGTACAGTGACAAAGACTATGTCTCCAAGTCTCTTAGACAAAAGAGAATTTTCACTGGATGGTCATACTTATGGTTCTTTTGTTTTTACTGAGATACCCACAATTGGACCAAAGTAAGCATTATTCACAGCAGCCCCACTCTGTACTCATGAAGTATTTCCCCTGCCACATGCTCAGTCCCCTACCTCTGTCAGTCACAATGAGTCTGCTCTGATGAACCATCAGAAATAAGAAGACAAGATGGCAGGCAGAAGAAAAAATAAAAATGATTAAGAGCAATATACATATATACCAATTCCCCACAAGGATTGCAATTATTATGCACCACAAATATATACTAATACAGAAAAAAGAAAGAGGAAGAATCAGAAACAAGGTACAAAGGAAATGTTATTTTTATTATCTCATTGGAAAAATAGTTAAAGGAACAAACTGCTCTAATCATCACTGCTCCATTTGTATTTCTTTACTAGGAGAAAAACATTTACAGTGGACCTTTGACTTATGAACTCAATTCATTCCTGAGGGCAACTGTAACTCAAGTTGGTCAATTGAAGACTCAGGCCCCTACACAGCCTTCAAAGTCTCTCCCCTATACAGGCAGATCTGTGTCCTTTGAGAGACACTGGTCCAGGATTTCTCAATTAACCCCACACGGGAAAGGATATTGTCATGTTCCTTCCAGAACTCTTTAAGGGTTAAATCTATACCTAAGACCATCTGGAAGCACAAGCAGCCAGTATTCGGGTCATAACTCAAGACTTTATTTATAAGTTAAAACTAAAATTCTGGTCATAATCTAAGTTATTCATATGTCAGGCTGGTCATAACTTAAGGGTTCACTGTACTAAGATTGGAAATCAAACTATTTCTGTCTAGTTCATTCTGAATAATGAACTTATCCTGGATTTATTATTTATCTGGAGCTCCAAACATTTCTGTTTCGGGATCTTGAACATTTTCCCATCATTTTTTCTAATTACTTTCTAAAGAAAAAAAAATTGTTTTATGTGGAGATATTCCCACACTTGCTGGACTTTTCTTACCTCAGAAAATCCTTTTGAGGATTTATTAATGTGACTTTTATTCAACAGTACTGAAAGTGCTCACAGAGATGCAATCAGTATATGCTCTTAATCTTCCTTGCCATCAGTTTTCCCACTTGCAAAGCTGGATGACAACATCAACTTAACACAAAGTGAATGAAATAAATCCACATGAGCCTTCTGGCCCAGTGTTTGATACATTCTAGCAACTCAAAAAGTATTATAAATATTCACTCTTTGATAAACAGAAATGAAAGTCTTTAGTCACTTTTGATTCTACCAATGAGCACTAAAGATTAATAATAGCTACCAGTCAGTACTTTTTCATCAAGTACTGTGAAAAGCTTTTTTCGTATGTTATGTCATTAGTCTTACACTCTATTACTTACACATATTATCCATATCTCACATACATAGGGGAAAAGTTCGCCAGAGAGATACCTAGCTTACTAGGGCCATACAGCTAGCCAGAATTCAAGGTAGGTCTAACACAAAAGGCAAAGCTCTTAACCACATGGATATCTATTTGTAAGTGTTACTAAATTATTGGTTGGTTAAAGACTGAACACATGTTCTAATGAAAAATATCTCAGTGATAACCACTAACCCTAATAATGCATATAACCTTTAGTACATCTACAAAGACATAAAGCTTTTTTTAACAAGAACATTTAAGAGATATGAACTATGTAATTCTTTGGGGGTTTTTTTGTGTTTTAGTCATCATGAAATATTATTTTTCCAAGTAACGTACTACTCCCAGTAACTCATTTTATTCCTAAAGCATTGGTTTTGAACTGTGATCACCTAGAGAGCTTTAAAAAATACTAATGCCTGGGCAACATCCTTGGGGACTCTGATTTAATTGGTCTGGTGTGTGACCTGGGCATCAAAAATTTTAAATCTCTCCTAGTTATTTCCCCTAATTATTCTAATATGCAGCCAGAATTGATGGCCACTGTCCTAAGGCATGTTACAGGACCTGTACACGTTCCATAACTCTCTATTGTTGTTCTATGAAAAAGAAAATGTTAGTGACACTCAAAGCAGATCTGAGTAGATCCACAGTAGGCAGAGCTACTGCCCTCTGTTGCTCTATGTGAGGCACCTGCTAGTGATGGAGCAATAATACATAGGGCAAAGTCTTTGCCTCTCTCCACCATGTTTTTTCCATAAAATGTTTCATTCCAAAAATGTTACAGTTTGTGATGGATGGTGCTCCTGCCCAATGTATTCAAAATGTTTTGTAACTATTTCAACTGCGTGATCTCTCAAGAATGTTCTGTTAGCTCCAGCCCCTTATTAGAATGTTTTGTTCACCCCAACCAACTCCATAGATCTGTAGATACCTATATAAGGATGCTCCTATTTCTGCTCAAGCACTCAGACTTCGAAGTATGAACTCCTCTGAGCCTGCCGGAATAATAAAAAGTTTTTCTCCATCTCTTCAAGTGACTTTCAGATTCTCAAGTCTTCAAATTGCTGGAGTGGTACCACTTGAGCTGCAACACAGAGCTGTAATCCCCCTGAGCTGTTCCTCTTTCCCACAGCAGTAGGAACTCGGCCTTGATCCCAAACGGGGCTTCACGCAGATACATATACTCTGCTTCTCTATGTAGGACAGAACTGCTTATGACTTGCTTTGCTTGTAAAATAAGTATCCCACCAACTTGGGATGCCACTTAAACCAGTTAGCTGCTATTCTTCAGAATAAATTGTACACTAGAGGATAAGTCTCTTAAATATAAAAAGTCTTGATAAAAAGAAAGTGTTTAGGTTAAAGTGTCTGGACCTCACCTAAGAATAGGGCACAACCTAAAGAATGAAAATCTTACATTTTTATGTTTATTTACTGCATATTAATTGATTCTAAGAATAATGAATTTGGAGAATAATACCATGGGCATTGTGGTACAGTGATTTGAATCTTAAAACATATCAAATACATGGAAGTAATTTAGCAATTTATGCAATCATATGTACTTGGTTATTGTGAAAATTGAAGTGAAAAGACTATTTCTAATTCTTTCAGGGAGCCGATTAACAGCAGAAACTTTATGTCGATAAATTAACCTCTTTCTCTCTATTTAATTTTTACTTTCAAGAAAAAGATGGTGAACGATCTTGGAATAACTTGGATAATGGAGACAGAAACAGGATGATAAGCAGAATGGTCAGTTTCCAAACTAGAGAACTGCTAGAGCAGTCAGTGGTCTCCCGTTTGTAGAATCCCTGAGGGGTTCCTGTTCAATTATTTTATCAGTGGTCTTGCTTTGAAATGAATGGATCTGGACCAACTAGTGTAATAAACCTACAATGTACATTGTGTAGTACAACTCACCTATTTAATAAGGCATAGTGCAATATGATTTGAAGTTGTGATTTCTGTTTCAATTCCTTGTTCCTGCCCTCACAGATTAGTCGTCAGCAGGGGTGTTTTTCACTATAACTACAACTTCTAGTCATATAACCATCTTGCCTGTTGATTTTTCAATGGTAGCTATTTAATTACATTTCTTGTATTTATTATGAATATTAGACATTGTGCTTTCCAAAATATTAATAAAAATATAAATTAAGTAATTCTTCACCATTTTAACTTTCAGAAAATCTTACCCAAGTAGCCTACCTAAAGCAACTGGTTTCATTTCAAACATGAGTGTACATTATCCACTACTCAATTTCTTTCTCTGTGTAACATTATTACTTGAAATTGTTTTACTTATTGATTTATCTATCAGCTTGAAAAGTAAGATCCAAGAGAACAAATGGTCATGACTGTAACCCCAGTGCTTAGAACAACTACCACAGATTAAATGCTTAACAAGTATTTATTAAATCAACAAAACCCCACATAATTTGAAAACTTGATTTAACTTATTGACTAGAAAAACCTTTTTGCAATGGACAGATAATTTAATTCTATTTGTTTTAAGTAATCTTAAATAGCCTTCGGAACTCAACCAAATACCAATTTTTTTATTTTGTTTTGTTTTTTCGGTACTGGGGATTGAACTCAGGACCTTGCACTTGCCAAATAGCAATTTTGTTATTGAAAAATATAAAGAGGGAGGGGAACAGAGGGGATGGAAAAAGAATTGAGATATGTTATGTACTTATACCAACTTCTCACAAGGAATGTGATCATTATGTACTATAAACATGTACTAATAAAAAATAACAATTGGGAAGAAGAGAGATTAACCTTGGATAAATTATAATACCTTTTTGCTTTAGATTTCTCATGTTTTAAATAAAGTTAATAATATGAATGTTATTGAACGATAAATGACAATATCTATTTAATGTACCTAGCAAAGTATATCCTAGAGAATGATAGTTTGGTAAAATATTTATTTGTAATAATAGTGTTATTTATTGCTCAAGTTCAACTGAGAATTTTTTAGTGCTTATTATGTGCTGGCTAAGCATCATTCTAAATCCTGGGGATAGAAAAGTAAACAATAAATTAAAATTTCTGCCCTCATTAGTAGGAGAGACAGATAATATACAGGATACAAGAAGTAAACACAATGTTAGATGGTAAGAAGTTCTAAGTATATGAAGAAAAACGAAGCAGAAGAAAGCGCCAGGAAGCAGGAGGGGAACTGCAGTTATTCCTGGGGTGTCACCATGGTCAGCAGCTGAGCGGACATCGGAGATCTGATCAAAGAAGCTGAGAGGTGGAGGCAAGTGAGGGGCTCTGCAGGCTGAAGGAACGGCATTTGCAAAGGCTCAGACACAGTGCAGTGACTAAGGTGGCTGGAGCAGGGTTCATGATGAAATGCAGTAAGGAATGACAGCAGACGTGGGGGTGTGGGATGGGTATAGAACAAAGGCCTTAACGAGTCCTGCTGAGAGCTCTGCATTTACTCTGGGTGGCATGGGAGGCCACTGGACAGTTTTCCATAGGGGATGATGTAATCCGACTCTCCTTGAATAAGATCACTATGCACGGGCTAAGATCAGCACAGCATGGGCTATGCTGAAGTGTGACTGTAAGGAGAACAAGTGTCCATGCTGGGGAGAATGGCACTATGGAATACATACATTAAAAAGCCTGTAGAGATGGGAGGGGCAGTGGTCACTCTTGAGTACGGACACCATGACAGGTGCTACACATAGTGGACCCTCGATAATTGGTGTAATGGATGTTTCCTTCCTTAGGCTAATGATATAAGACTTAATTATTCATATATCATTTATGTAATTATTCTTATATAAATTATTTTATAGCTCCATTTTTCTATTACTTGTTTAAAAATGAGACAACCACATAAACACTTTGACCCCAAAAGTATGCAAATGTTCCTGACATATTAATACAATTATATTAGTATTCCCTTTACTGTGAAATCTGTAAAAGTTTTAATTAATGGGAATATCAAGTAAACTTTGGTAGTGATGGAAATATATAAAAAGACCAGGGTAGGGCCGGGGATTTAGCTCAGTGGTTTCGCTGCCTGCTGCGCAAGTGCAAGGACCTGAGTTCGATGTCCGGTACCAAAAAAAAAAAAAAAAAGACCAGGGTATTCAGTTCAACTGAATTAGAGTTCACTGATTTCACAGTAGTAAAACATTCCAAGAGCAGAAGTAGTTGAATGGGTATGGATTTAGAATTATTCCTTACACTTAGTCTCAATATTGCATTTATTCCCCTGGTTTTGACAACATCCTTGTTACTGTGTCACTGGAGTTATTGCCTAAATATTTGCAGTAACATATGTCTTACTGTTAACTTGCGGATGACAATTTACCTACAAAAATAAATTAATAGCCAAATATAAGTGTTGTGTACTTTTAGGTATGAGAATGAAGTTAAAATAAATGTGAGAAAGAGAAATTTGTGCTCCACATTTGAAAATAAAAACTCAAAATGAAACAAGAAAGGTATGCATAAATTTAATCAAGCATCATTTAAGTTTTCCTATTTTTCTTGTATTTATAAAGAAATAAACAATAATTTTATAAGATCTCAAGAAATAGTTGAGGAAAATGATTTCCAGTTCAATGGCTTGTCACGAACATTCAAGAAGTATATTTATAATATAATGAGGTGAGGCTAAAGCATTGATAAAATAACATAACTTTAAAAGGTTCACGTGACTACAAAAGCACATTCACATATTCTGAAGAGTTTTCCTCTTTAGGAAGCATATATACCTAAGAGAACTAATATTCATTACAAAAGTGAAATTCTAGAGAGTGCAAATGATTAGCTTAAAACAAGAGGCTATGAAACATCAGTTTCACTTTCCTTTTCATGGGTTTGTTTTTTCTTATTTTTATAGACTTAGGACGGTAAGAAAAAAAAGATGGTTTAAGCTTTCTTTTTTCTCTGTCACTTTTTCTCACTTAATTCACCAACTAATTTTCAAACTAGCATTAGTGAGCCAAAGACAAAAAAATATTCTCTTCAGATTTTCAGAGTAAGTTACCATAAAACATTTGCATGTGATAACATTTGAAATGATACTATTTCAAAAATCTCTTTGAATCTGGGAATATTTTACCTCCAGTCCCCTAATGTGAACCTATTTAACACAAATCTGAACTTTTGCAATTACTGACTTCTAGATATCATTGCTAGAAATCACTATTTCAACAGTGGAGGATTGAGTGATAGCTACTGCGAATGGCAAGAATATGAACTGGCAATGTCCAATGTTGTATGTGGCCTTGCTATAATATCCCTGGAAAGACTTTATCCATGTTATATAAAGATCAAAAGAGCTATAATTAGAAAATGTTTTGATAGATAGACAGACAGATAGAACCAGAAACTTTTTCTTTTTGTATATGCTTTTATTGGTACATTTTAGGTGTACAATATAATGACATTCATCATTGGAGATATGCACCTTTATATACTCCCTTTAGAACCAGAAACTTCAAAAATATTTTTCTAAAATAACTGTGATAACTGCTTTGTCGTTAGCCACTAAATTTGCAGAATTGCTTCTCAGGAATGACATCCATTCTGAGCACTCTGTCAGCTATGATCAGTTTCATGTCAGGCTATGGCTTCCTATACTGAACCACAAACAGAATCATCCACCTTCTGTTATGACAAATTTATTCATGTGTTTCTGTCACTCAAATCAGAATTAAATGAAGGTACCATACTTTTCTTTCCGTCACATTTGCCTATGAATTTTGCAAATATAACTACTTACATTCAGATAGTTTTCATTTCTCAACTGTCTAAACTTTGTAAAGATTGGACATGGAAAACATTCATTCCGATAAGTAGGCCATATCTTTTTTCCATTTTACCTATAATTATAAAGTATATTCTTACGATGTCTGTCTATAAAGTAGCTTTATGTAACTTTTAAAAAATAAATACTTATAAATGATTCTTTCCTCTCCTTTCAGTGGTAGCAGCACAGTGTTTTCTCTCATGTGCTCTGGCTCAACTGTCCCACACAGGGAAGTGTCCCAAGCTCCTTCTCAGCCTCACAGTGACCTCCAATCATCATACCTCGTTTCTTGGTAATTGGTGCAGGGCTGGGTTAGTGACTGAAGGAGAGACACAAAGAAGCCATAGCCTGGCAAGAAACTGATCGCAGCTGACAAAGTGCTCAGAATGGAAGTCACTCCTGAGAAGCAATTCTTCAAATGTAGTGGCTAACTTAATGATAACGCCTTTACCACCATTATTCTTTTTAAAGATTTTTAAATTTTTCAGTTCTATCTATCTATCTATCTATCTATGAATGAAACTGCTTTAGAGATATTAAGGGTTTTTCTGCTAAGATTCTAAACAGCTATCTTCTTCTCTACCATGGGAAAAGAACCTACCTCCAGAATGAAGCCCACACAGAGTCTGAAGCAGCAAGGAGACAGAAAGCATTTTAATAAAATCATTAAATACGTTACACCCAAAGCACATTTCTTCAATTCCAGTAACATGGGCCAAAGAATCCCACTGTTTTGGTTTTCTTAGGTAGTTCACTTTGCATTTTTATCATCTGTAACTCAGTTATTCTTGACCATTACAACTATGTTGTTATATGTTATGTGCTCAAATTCTTGAGTAAGCCATTAATTTTATTTGAGGTTCATCAGTAAATTTCATCTTTTTACTCTTTGAGAGTGTTTAGCTTTCATGTGCTACTAATATCATGTAACTATCTTGGACAAGTTTTAGGAAAATATTTTTTTCTTTGCTATTTTGAATTTTATATTCGTAAAAATGACAAGCCTTAAATATAAAATAAGATATACTATATTAATATATATAAAACCCTTAATGTTCAAGTACTTAGTCATTTGTCTTAGTTTTGTTCCCAGTGTGCTCTATTGTGTTATGCTTAACCCAATTGTTACCTTACTATTTGTTTTTGTTATACTAACTCCTCGGCTACAAATTGTTTATCATTTCATTTTGCCCGTGTTCCTTTATACAGACTTTTGTGATATGAAATGAATATTGTATTCTTCAAAGCTTTCTTCCTCTACTCTGCTCATTTCCAGTATAATTTTCAGTCTTTTATCTGGGTCTTCTCATCCCCATAGAATCCTTAAGCCATGTTAGGGAGAACTACATTATATACAGAGCAAAGGGGAAGATGAGAACCAGCATGTCTTGCAAGACCTTTGAAGAGGAAGATCTTAAATTCCCTGAAGCCCAGTCTGAGGAAGGATGAACAGCACATTGAAGACTTGTTGCCCCTTCTGGGTTTCCCGGTGGGAGCAAATATTTCAGCCTGTTATAATGGAGTTAAGCCACCCTACCTGTTTGTACTCGGTGCGCCTGACCGCATGGTGGTAAGCACCATGGAGTGAATTATCTCCCAGAAGGAAGGACAAAGGGCTCATCAAATCTCCTGATTAACTGCACTGAGCCTACCGGGGCATATCTCCTGGGCAAGGAATCAACAAGCCAATAGAGGCTGCCCAACTCTTATTTTCAAAACAAGATAATTAGGAATGTTTATTAAAAGGCCACTATGTATTGTTTTGGATAGTCTACATATTATGTTCTAAACCAAATAATTCTGTGCCCTATAACAAATTATTTTGGCAAACTGTGGAAAGTAAAATTTAACATATTTCCTCTTTAAACATCCATGGTGGTACTGGTGTTGATCTCTTCTTGCGCAAAAAGGGAGCAAATCATATTTATGGAACAGTTACTATTGCTCATTAGAACTAAAAAGAGAACCATCTGATATTTTGCCAAGTTCTCTTGCATTTGATAAAATTCATTATGATGCAAATTGTGTCTCAATGACACAAACTTTCATGAGGGTATTTTTGCTTACATTTGTGTCTATTTGTTTGCTTGTTTTTTTAAGAAAAGCCTGTGGTACAGAAAAAATGAGAGTTAATTACATGGACTAGAGCTTGTGAATTAATTTGGCTTGATTTATCCAGAGGTAAGAAGAAGAAATAAAGCTTTAAAAGATATGAAACATAAATTAGGATAGAAAGATAAAAGACTAACCAGAATATCATATAAGGAAGTAAAAATAAAACCACAGCAAATATATATTTAAATAGCTTTTACATTTAAATGTTCCTCGAATTTTCCTAGTTGTTTCCAAAATCATAATGTAACTTCTGTTTCTTAGTATATTTTTGTTATATCATTCCTCAATTTGAACTTGAATTCTCTAAGATGTACAGTTTAAACTACTGCTGGGCCACTCCAAAGCTAACTTCCACTATCCAAGCTGGAAAAAAAACAGACACTGATAGAAACGGGTAACATGCAGAAAAAGAAGAAACTGTCTCTGCCTCTCAATAGTGTGATTCAAATAAATTAATCAGAATTAAAGTTTTGACATCTAAGGATGTATTTACACATAAGATCCTGTTAACTACTTCTTTGAAAAAGCCTACCAATTTGGTCAGCCTCCCAATGAGAGAGAGAGAGAGAGAGAGAGACTATTGGTTGTTTGAAGTAATTGACAATTTTAATCAAAAACAATCAAGTCAGAACTGCATGTATTTAGACAAAGTTGTTGAATTTAATAATCTTAGCATTAGCTCTTCACAAAGCTCTTAGGACAATGGCATAATGTGATGCTGTCTCATAAATGCTTGTTGAACATTGTTATAAAACTTCACATTTTATTAAACAATACCTGATCGTTATTGAGATCTGTTCTAAACAATAATGAGGAAGAAGTCAAAAATTATTTTAGGTTTTGGAATATAATAGACTATACTTAATCACACTGATACATATGTGATGTTTAGATGATTTCAAAATAGTAATCATTCAGTCAATCATTACGATAAAATCTTTTAAAATGAGAAATAACTAATAGGCACTTCTAGTAACTAGACCAAGAGGCCCTATAGGATGATTACACATGTGTCATAAGAATCGCACATGAAATGGTTCCTTTCATTATGGGCTTCCACCTAGTTAGTTCTTGAGAAAGTGTGGGACAACTTTATTGGCTGGTCTACCTGGTTTTGACTACCTTAATGCTCTTTAGTATTTTAATATGGGGGTTTTGAAAACAACAACAACAACATATAACTGATATTAATAGCAAGACTCCTCACTCTTTAGATTTCATAACACCTTTGCTTTAATGGACTAGAATAAGTTATAGCTATATAATCTACAGTTTAGTATTAACTTCCACTTTTTCCTCCCTTGAAGAAAACCTCAGTCATAAAAGGCTGTAGAGCTGACTTTGTCTTAGTCTTGGTAGAGGCTCAGGTTCTTCCATCTCTTTTCTGTGAAGCATGGTGCCCTCTTCTGGAGAACCAGAAGTACATGAAGCCTGCTGGACTTTCCCTTTCTATCAGCACAGCACTTCCAGGCTGTCGGACGGCAATCTCGCAAAGTGTACTTCAACCACGCAGTGACCAGTTGTTCATACACTTATCAGTCCCTATCGCTAGTGCACAAGTCCATACGCAATTAAGATCTTTTTTTTAAAGACAAGAATTATCCTGCTCAATCCACCTCACATGATATTCTTTCTCAGTCACTGGAAGAAAAAAAAAGTTGATGATAATTTTTGATGATCCAAGCAGACACAAATTTAAAAATTCACATTTCACCAGAGTAATTGAAACATAAAGTTTTAGAGAAATGCTGGAAACATGTGCCTGAAACTCCATCTCTACAGCATATCATGTGTATTGTACATAGACATGTAGAATTTAGATACCAGGAACTCTGGGGCTTTGGATATACTACGTGAGAAGAGCACAACCTGAGAAGTATGAAGGAAGCAGAGGGGAGAGAGTCAGAGCTGCTCTTCCAAGTGATTTCTGTTAAACCACTTAACTTCAACATACATCAGTTTCTTCATTATGAACTTCTGGAAAACAACTTTGGCTTCTTACATCACCAGGATGTCATAAGGGTGTTGTAATGGAATGTACATTTACTTCCTTTGTGGGGAAAAAATTGTAATAAATTTATTAAACAAACCCCTTTCCATTAGAAGAAGTGAAACAGGATATGGTCCTGACTAAGCCTCAGACCTGAAGAGCAGAATTCACCAATGCAGCCACACAGGAAGCTGGAGTCTAGCTCATTGTGGGGCATTTAGTACTTTTATGCAGTTTTTTAAAAAATCATGAAATGGATGTATGTTCTTACATACAATCAGATAAAGATTTATGGTTTAAACCTTCTATAATTTATAGCTAACAAAGCTTAATGTACACAGAAACATTCTACAATAATAGGTCATAGAAATTATTCTTTAGAAAGTTTAGATTGTATTCTTTCATTTAGCTTTTTAAGAATTTAATCAAAACAACAGTGTTTTATGATGTAAACTGACACACTACAGAGCAGACTCAATAAGTTATTGAACAAGTTATTTTTTAAATTTGCTATAAATGTTTAATATAATTCTGTAACATTAAGCATAGACATTATATTCAATAGTTTAAATAACAAGATAAGAAACAATTTAGTGTTTGAATCCTCATGGCCACAGTGGGAATAATATCATGATCTTGGCCATTACTACTCTTTAGGGACTGGTGCTGCTAGGAAACATGAGAAACATGAAGCTTTACAACCATTTGGGATGACCATTCTAAACTGAGAAGAAAAACAATCCCTGGGCACAGTACATCATAGAAAAACAAAAATCCAGCTGGCCATTGACAAGAGCACACCCAGACTCAAGGATGGCTTTCTGAAGTTTTACATTAATGATTTTCTCTCCAATGTCCAATATTTACACAACAGAATTGTGTCTTTATCCTCTATAAAAGCCACTAGGTATATTTTTAAAGTAGTTTAGTGCAGAATAGAAAATTTAAAATGTCTTGATTTTTCAAAAGCATTTACCCTTAAAAATGTACTTTTTATAGCACACATGGGTGAAAAATAATATCATGGTTCCAGATGAACCAACTGCAAGGTATTTTCCACGGCTCAAATTTTTCTGTCTTATAGGTGTAATTCAGCATGTCTGTCTATTTAAAAAAATATTCTTGGGCTGGGGATATGGCTCAGTGGTAGAGCTCTTGCCTAGCATACATCAGGGCCTGGATTCAATCCTCAGCACCACAAAACCAAAGGGAAACAAAAAGCAAATGAAAATATTCTCTGATTATTGACTGGAAGATATTTGCATGAAATGAATTTTTTAAAGTACACTGTGATAAACTATACTTCTAGAACATAGCATTTCTAGTATAAAGTCAAATCGAATCAATTTTAGTATTTCCTTTAAAAATATAGATCATTACTCTCAAATTGCACTTAGTTTCTTACAGTAAGTATTAAGGCGCTTAGTACCTTTGATGTTATAATAAATGTTTGGGTTGAAATGGGCTTTATTAAATTACTGGAAAATAATGAATTCTTAGGGTAATTTAACAATCCTTATAATTTTTTTTTTTTTTTTTTGGTACCGGGGATTGAACTCAGGACCTTGTGCTTTTGAGGCAGGTGCAGAAACCACTGATCTAAATCTCCTGCCCATGTTGTTTTTTGAGACAGGGTCTTGCTATGGAGTTGAACTCGCTGTGTAGCCCAGGCTGGCCTCAAACTTGCAGCCATCCTTCTGCCTCAGCCTCCTGAATGCTGGGAGTATAAGCTTGCACCACCACATCAAGCGAACCCTAATTGTACAAAGAAAAATTTTATTCTTCTTCTAAATAAATGTGAGCTTTTCTATAAATGCATCTTTTTGACATCAATTGTACGCTAAATAATATAATTTTATTGCATAATTAACTTTGAAAATCAATGTGTTTATAATTATAGCACTATTTGTAGAATGAGACTTCACTTTTCATATTTTTATTTGATTTGTCATTTTTAGCTTTATGCACTACAGTACTACAAATAATCCAAAAATATATGTGAATTCCTAGAAGATGAAAACTACTTTATTCATTTTTGCATCTGCTCAGCCTGGCATTGTGTCTGGCACATGTTAAGTGGCAAACTAAATTTTGAAGAATAAATGGACAGATGAATAAAGGATCTAAAGTCAAAGAGCTACATAATCATCCCCCATATATTCATTTAAAATACTGACTTTTTTTTAAAAAACCCGGAAATTAAAAACACAGAGGTTTTTGGTAGTCTCGGTGCTCTATTTCAACTTTCCACTTTATCTGTAAGAAAGCAAGTTTTTACACACCAGTGCCTCAGATTTGTTGAAGATTATAAAATACTTCTCCCTACTGTATTTTCTACTAAGAAAATAACATGTGGATTTTGTTTTATGCCTCTGATTATTCTTTGGAATAATCACCTTGAGATCATAAGTTACCACTCAGAAAGATTCAAATTAAAATTATAATGTCTAAATAAAAATTAAGGTAAAATTTGACACAGCAATTCTTCCCATTCAACTGTAAATTTTATAAGCATTTCTTTCCATTTCTACACTAGGTGGAGCCATTTGCTTGAACTAGTTGTAGGAAAATTGACTGAGAACATGAACATTTAATTTTATATGAATGTCCTAAGCTATTTTCCAAAGTAGATGCATCATTTTTTTTTTATCCCTATTAGGAACATATGAAGTTTCAGGTGGCTTCACATCTTTTTGGGACTTTGCCATTCTTCTATTTTAGTCAAATTAATAGCTGCATAGTGGCATCTCATCTTAGTTTTTATTTGTGTTTCCTTAATGACTAATGATGTCAAACATCTTTTCATGTGCTTATTTTGTTGTTGTTGTTTTTTGGTACCAGGGATTGAATTTGGGACCTTGCGCTTGCACAGCAAGCGCCAGAACCACTGAGCTAAATTCCCGGCCCTCATGTGCTTATTTTGACTGTGGGGTTTTTTTTTTTTTTTAATAAAATGGAGTACTACTCAGCCATAAAGAACAAGAAACTAGAAACATTTATAGCTAAATGGATACATATTGAGGCGATCCTCTTAAGTGAAATAAATAGGACACACATGTGTAAATACAGACTAGTTTCCCTAGTGTGAGAAACTGAAAGTGTAATTAAGGATTAAAATGATTAAAATGAATAATTGATAATTTGAAACATGAAGAAAAGGTTCAAAGGGTTAGGGGTGGCAGGAGGGGAAGGGGAGAGATCAGAGTTACAGGCTAAAATCTGGAAAGAATTCACATATAGATTGTGTTTAAAACTATAGGGAGAGATGTAGATAGAGACTAGGCTGAAGCTCATCAGTGGGTGGGAAGGAAGAGTCACTGAGTTTAAAGGAGAGAAGGGTGTGTTTCCAGAAGAAGCACATACAACTATGTACAGTACACAGTACTGGATAGTGTGATAAATGACTGTTACTGTTTTAGGTACTTATCATAACATGCTGTGGTTATCATCCTTTAGAGCACAATCCTACTTATATAAAACAGTTTACTGTAAAACAGTGTGCTGCTATGCCAGTGGTAGCCTCATGTATCTCGTGTTTAACTGTGTATCTGGATAACATCAAGGGGCCATCACAGATGATTGACATATACCTTCTCAGTTTGCACTTAGAAGTTGGCACTCTGTGTGGTACTTTGTGATACACACGGATGAAATTGCCTAATAACATATTTCTCAGATTATATTTCCATCACGTGTCACATGACTGTATTGAAATTTAAATTTTAAAAATTTGGCCTGTGTGGAGTCTACTAGCTAATTAGAACTTTTTTTCCAGACCACTATTTGTTCAATATTAGTTTTGAAAATCTTTCTAAAACAAATCACATCTTGTGATGTCTTGTTAATGCTTGAGATTTTTTTTTAATTATATGGAAAAATGTTCAAGTACTTTTCAGTTTTGCTTTGGTTGCGTTCTATTATATTTGAATATTATTATAGTTTTTCCCCTTGCATTGGTTTTCTTTGAATAATTTTAACTTTTGTATATATGTGTGTTTAGTGAATGATAATAAAGTTATACATTTAAAAAAATCTTCTTTGCTAAAATATCTATTCAAATATTTTGTTCAATCTTTATTGGACGGTTAATTTTCTTAATGTCAAGTTGTGAGAGTTATTTATATTTCTATAATACCCAGAAATCCCAATCAGTTACACTTATCCAAGACATAAAACTATATATCTACACAAAGGTCAATACACAAATACTCACAGCAGCTTTACCTGCAGTCACCAAAACTGAAAACAGCCTATCAACTAGGGCATGGACAAATGACCCATGGTACACTCACATAATAAAATAATATTAGCAGTAAAAAGAAATTGATTACATATATGAATCTTAAAAGTATAATCTTAAAGGTGCTTAGTGAAAGAACCAGACACAAAAAACTACTACTGTATGATGCCACTTCATGATATTCTTGGAAAAGAAAAACTACAGAGACAGAAGGTAGTTTAATGGTCGTCATGGACTGGGAGTAGGAGAAGGTACTGAATGAAAAGGTTCTCAGGGGAGCCTTTGTGAGGGGTTACTCGCTGCCATCTTTCTAGCTTATGTACACTTGTGAAATGTCATTGACGATGCACCTAGAAAGGCTGACTTTGTTCAAATTTACTGTTGAATTATTGGATTTTTGTTTTCTTGACGTTAAATATTTTAATATTCAATGAACTTGACATGCAAAAACAGCCCAAAGAAAGCAAATGTGATGATGAACATTTGGAAGCATCTGGTGGTTTTTTGTAAAAGTCTCTCCACGCAAATCTTAATGTTTTTCTCTTTCTTAGCATATTTTAAGGATGTGCATTGATAAATCTTTTAATAAGATTATATTTATTCTAGAAGCACAATAGCACTAATGTAAGAGAAATAATGTTTACCTTTTATAATGAGTGGTCCAAATATAAGCTGGGGATGAACATAAGTGAACATCTTGGTGATCTACATGAATCAAGTATTAATACATATTGTGTTATCAAATTGGATAATTTTTATCTTTTGTATAGAGGTAAATATTGCTTTATTTTATTATTAACTATGAAAAAATCAAGAAAGTAATTTTATTACACAGAGAAACATTCTGAGTAGTATGTGTATGTGTGTATATATAAATTATACATTTCTTTTAAGGCAAATCAAGTTATTTTACTTGCAAGTCATATAATAAATTCAGTTTTAATTTTATATCTATCTATCTATCTATCTATCTATCTATCTATCTATCCTTTTTCTCCTGTAATACTAAGGATTGAGCCCAGGACTGTCTTATTGAGCTACATGCTTAGCACTTTTTTATTTTTTATTTTGAAGCACGATTTTGCTAAGTCAGTAAGTTGCCCAGGCTGGGCTGAAAATGCAGTTCTTCTAGTCCTGGGATTACAAACATGCAACACCATACCCAGCTCCTCAATACATAGAAATAAATCTTACCTTCAGATATATTGCATAGAAACCTCCATCTGTATTTCATTTAGAGTAGTTCGACTCGAGTTTTCTAGAGAAATGACATCCAGTATATCTTAAAAGAAAGTCATGCTTTCTTTGTCACTTAAAAAATATACAGAAAAAACTCAAATTTAATTCAAGTAATGAGAAAATCTAGCATCTAGAGTTCTGTAGCCTACGTAAGAGCCAAGAAAGGAAAGTTGTAGAAAATCTTCAACACTGTGACAAAATATGAAAATATTTTTGAGTGAATTTGACCTTGAGAACAGTAATGTAATTATAGTCTTCAGAGGCATAGATGGCGACACAGTAACTGTTTTATAAAGTAGGCTCACAGCTATAAAGTAATGGAAAACCAGGGTGTCCATGAATTCCTGCCCACTTTTCATTGAAGTATTCTGTCTTGTCCTGGCTATATTTTGAGAAGAGTGATTACAGAACAAAAAGAGTTATGCTTCTTCTGAGTAAAAAATAGATTATATTTTTTATGTTAGACACCCAACCATTCTCATGACTTTCTAGGTACAATTTCAAGGGCCCCAAGCTGTTTAGCCAGTCATGCATGATATTTCAAATGTTTCTGCTCAGCACTGGTCTAGTCCAACTGAGGCTGTGAATAGATTAAGCTAAACCAATGGACTCTCCCTTTCACCTGAGCATTAGAAACTTCTGTAAGTGGAATGGGGTGATGCAGAGGATTCAGTTTTATTTTTCTTTTTATTCCCTATGTTGAATACTTTTTATTTTTTGAGTTAGTTTGAAGTTTCTTCAGTAGATTCTGCAATAATGAGGATATGTATAGAGGCAAAGAAATTCAGAGACTGTCTCCAGGCAAATGAGTCCAGTACTGCTATGCTAGAAAGAATATGACTGCTCTCCTTTTCCTCTTTTCCTCACGCAGACTAACATAATCATACGGAATTGCATCACCTCCTCCACTAGTGGTGGAGATCTAGATTTCTATCTAAAATCAGTCTAGAGGATAAAACTGGTTGGAATTATTGGACATAAATGGATGAAGAGCTGGCCTTGAAACTGTATTTGCTTTCTGTGATTCATTTAGATTATGTATTACTGTTAAATATAACAAAAATTCACAGACACTTTTATTCATCGTTAAGATAAGAAAATTTTGATTTATTATGTCAAACAATAGTGTTGCTGATGTTATAGTTATAATACTTGCTTTCATTTAAAATGGCATTTGGAAAAGTAAAGAATGGTAGGGTGTGCTTCTAGTGCCAGCTACTTGGGAAGATGATGGAAAATGATGAAGGAAAATGAGGTGGTAGAGCACTCATTGCATATCGGAGTTCTTCCTTTTCTGAGATCTCATCATAGATCACAATTCACCTGGGATTGAATGACTGACTCAGTAGAGTCTTGTAAGAAATAACTGAACAAATGTCAGCCTGTCTTCTGATGAAGTCTCTTTTTGTCTCAGAGGGCTCACAATAAGGCTATTGTTGCAGTACTTTTTTTGAATTATGTCAGGGAGTCACAGAAATCTCCTGGCACAAGGTTTTGAAAAAGACAATGTGCTGAACAGTGAGAAATGGAGACGAGGTGTGATTAATTGTCAAGAGAAGCACAGATGCATGACTCTTCCTCCTGATAGATGCTCTAGCTGATGACACAGAGTCAAGGAATAGCATTTTTACAGATACTTGGGTAAGTGCAATAAGCACCATCTGCTCATTTCCCCCAGAAGAATAACTTGTTTTCAAAGGCTGAAGGGAAACTTAAAAGGCTGCTCAGATACTTTGAAAATTTCCATTGATTTCCAGAGTTGTGAGTGACTCCAATGTGACACAAGGAAAATTAACCTCAAATAGGGCAAAGGCCATCAAAGGTGAACAGAAACCCTACTCAAAAAAAATTCTAACTAAAATTTGTCTTTGTCTTGCCCTTTCTTTCTGAATTCAGTCTGAAAAGTAAATTGAATCAACCAGAATCCAAGTTTTAAGCTAAACATTTATTTTGCCTAAATGAGCTTCTATTAAGTTTCTTCTTATGAATGTTACAAGGAGGAAAATAAATTCCCAAAATTTGGGGAGGAAAGTAGTGGTGAGAAAGAAGTCTTTGCAGTTAATCAGTAGGTTCAACCAAAATGAAGTTCTGCAAAGATGGCACAAATTCTTCTGCACAACCACCTAGAGGCTAAAACGTTCCATTTTCACTTTTCTAAGGATTTTAAGCTGGAAAGGTGTGAGGCCGGTTCATGCCATGGACAAACTATGGGTCAGGTGGATTCATATGAATATCCCAAATCTACCAATTATTAGCACTATATTACTCTATTTTCTTGTCTCTGGGACAAAATACTCGCCACCCAAAAGTTAAAGGTGGACAAGTTTAATTTGGCTAACAGCTTTGGAAGACTCAGTCCATGGTTGGGTATCTCCAAAGTAGAAACAAGATGGTGTAAGGGCATGCAGGAGGAAAGCTGTGCACTTCATGGAGGTTAGGAAATGGAGAAAGAAAAGGAGATATACACTCCAAAAGCACTCCTGTACAGCACATTTAGCTATAAACTCATCAATGGACACATCCATTGGATAATCACATCATCTTCCAAAAGCCTCATCTCTGAACAAGAGACTTTGGGGAACATTTGGATTTAAAACATAACAAGCACTGTGTATAATCTGGGACAAATTACCATCTCAATCTCATTTTATTTTAGAGTTACTCAAAGGACCTCTCAGAGGATCCACATCAAATAACTCCAAGAGTGATTTGTTCACAGTGAATTCCACATGAATTGTGCCTTCTGCCGCCACATAAAGTGACTAGCCGTATACCTCACATATAGTGAGCATTATCAGCACCTGGAAGGAAGCTCCCCAGCAGCCATCCCAAGCTCCTATGGCAGAGAAGCTGAGCCCATCCCATCACCCAGAAGGAAGCTCTCCCACTGCCATCCCACACTCCTAGGCCAGAGAAGGTGAGCCACGCAGGCACCAGAAGCACCCCTCCCCCCGTGGAAATGAGAAGACATGTAAACAAGCCTCAAAAACAGATTTCCAGATCACCTACAGCAACCCCAAAGGGAAATGAGATGGAACAATCTGATACTCAACCACCTGGACTCTCTGAACTGGCAACAAAAGAGGATCTGGGAAAAATGAAATCAGAAATAACTACTCAGATAACACCAAAGGTTGTGCTCATGGTGCAAGACATGATTAATAAATCTAGAGAGGACACAGATAAAAAAAGAAAGAGAATTTGAAGAACATGATGGAATCCCAACATAGGAAACAAATGGAATCCATAAAACAGATACAAACAGATTTCCAGGAGATTAAAAACTCCATCAAAAATCTGTGCAGGAGAATGAACCAATGTGAGGATATAATTACAGATATAGAAGATAAGATTGCAATTAGTGATCATGAAAAGAAAAATTGCTTCGAAATTGTAAGGGACCATGAGAAATCAATCCAGCAGCTGCTGGATGATTCAAAGAATAACGTAAGACTGATTGGAGTCAATGAAGAAACAGGAGAGAGTGCAGATGGCATAAAAAAACTGTTCACAGAAGTGATGGCAGAAAACTTCCCAAGCAGGGGAAAAGAACTTGACATACAGATAAGTGAGGCATATAGGACCCCAAATAGCCTTGATCAAAAAAAATCTACACATAGGCATATAATAGTTAGGATTCCAGAAATCCAACAGAAGAATAAAATTCTACAAGCAGTGAGAGAAAAGAAACAAATCACATACAAAGGGAAATCCATTAGAATCACAGCAGACTTCTCAATGAAAACCCTCAAGGCAAGAAGAGCTTGGAGTGATGTATTTCAAGCCCTAAAGGAAAACTGCCTCCAACCCAGATTGATGTACCCTGCAAAACTATCTTTCAAAATTGATGGAGAAATAAGATACTTTCAAGACAAAGAGCACCTCAGGAACTTCAGGAATACCAAACCAGCACTCCAAAAAATTTTAGACAATACCCTAGGAAAAGACAATGAGGATCACAACCCCAGGAAGCCCAGCAGAATGAATCCATTGGGGGTGACAAATTAAATGCAAAGGGAGAGAATCCAACAAAAAGAAAAAGCCATGACAAGGCTTTTAAAACTTTTAACTTCATCTCCCTAATGAGGGTATAATTCAATCTTATTATTGTACTGATTAGTATTTTTCTGATTCTAGAGTTGCACACCTTTCCTTGTGCTGTACTGACTATTTATCATCTTCTTGTGTCTACTTTTTAATTGGGTTGTCTATTAATGAGCTCTAAGAGTTCTTTATATATTCTGGTCATAGGTTATATGCATTCTAAATATGGTCTGTTTAAGGACTACTTTTCATTTTAATGATGTCATTTAAAGTTCTGAATTTTGATGGAATCTCATTTATCAATTTTTTTCTTTTATACATCATGTTTTTTGTATCCTAGATAGTTCTTGCCTATCCTGAATTCATAAACATTTTCCCTTATAATTTCTTCTTAAAGTTTTATACTTTTAGGCTTTCTTATTTAGGTTCATAGATCCCTTCAAGTTATTTTTATATATGGAAATAAAGGGTCAAGGTTAATTTTTTATATACAGATACCAGGTGTTCTAGTGCCATTTGCTGAAAACACTATCTTTTCCTCGGCTCTTGAATTGAGTTTATAGTCTATAAAATGCTAATATTAAATAATCTTTCAAAACTCAGTGGACCATATATGTGTGGTTCTATTTCTAGATTCTCTGTTTTATTCCAATGATCTATATGTCTTTCCTTACACCAACACTGCCTTGATTACTGTAGCTTTACAAGAAGTCTTAAAATTAGGGACTAAACGTCTTCCAACACTGTTTTTTTTGTTTTGTTTTGTTTTACTTTTCTAGGTCCTTTGTACTCCTACATAACTTTTAAATTTCAATATCCAATTCTTCATTTATAGCAAGTATACACAGACCTGAATTTTTATATATACCTTGTGTTTTCTAATCCTGCTAAATTCAAATACAAGTTTTAGGGTCTCCTAGAGATTTCTTAGTATTTTCTCTGTAGATGATCATTTCATCTACATATAAAGATTTTGCTTCTACCTTGCCATTCCTATCCTAATTGTGTCATTTTATTGCCAGACTATTTTGGTTTAGACCTATGTTTCAAAGTTTAATGGACAGATAAAGAGTAATCACATGTACCCTTGTTCCCCACCTTAAGGAGAAAGCATTGTATCTTCTCCATTCATATAAGGCATTCTCGCTGGAAGTATGGAGTACATGTCTTTAATCTGTTGAGCAGTTTCTGTTGTACTTCTAGTCTCCTGATAGCTTTTACCATGAACAGCTGTGGAATTTGGTGCAATACTTTTTCTCCAATTAGTGACAGGATCATATGGCTTTTTCCTTTCCTCTGTTAAAATGATGACTTTCGGGGGTGGATCTTCCGATGCTGAACCAACACTGCCATCCCTATAACAAAACCACTTTCTACATACTGCCAGAACTGACTTTTAATAGTTTGTCTTGTCAAACAAATTTCTATCTATGTTCATACTTTTTTCTTCTATTATCTTCATCCAGTTTTAGGATTAGCACAATGCTGATTTCCTAAAATGAGGGGAGAAGTGTTCCTTCTTTCTTCTGCTTTAAATGTTTGATATAATTTATCAGTTAAAATGTATACGAGCCTGTTGTTGTCATATAGGTAGGTTTTCAAGCTAGGAATATACTTTCTTTAATAGGTGCTTTTCAAATTTTGTATTTTCTCCAGAGTTAGTTTCATGAATTTGTCTTCCAAGATACTTCTTAGAAGCTGTCAAATTTATTTCAAAACAGATTTTTGTGATGTGCTTTCTATATCCTTTTAAATTCTGTAAAATCTGTGGTAATGTCTCCTAGGTCTTGATATTTTAATCCTAAAAATGTATAATTGATATTGGGTAATAGGATGTAAAGGTCTAAAGGAGCAGGGGAAGTTGGAGAGGTAGAGGAAAGGAAAGAAGGGGAAAAAATATGAGAAAAGGAAAAAAATGGAAACAAAATCTTTGCAAATAGGGAAGGGTGGAAGGGGCAAAGGGAGGGCAGGGGAAGGGGGGAAAAAAAAGATCCAGGATACTCATGTAATGGTACAAGATCCCAATGATGTATGTAAATGTATTTTATACCTAAAATGTACCAATAAACATAATGGGGGGGGGGAAAGATAGTGAACATTAAAAATGCAGCCAAGAATGTGAAACGTCTACAAATGCCAGTGTAGCTTAATGGGTAAAAACAGGAACAAGAGTATCATATTGTCAGTGTTCTACTATCAAGTTTTTCTACTTACTAGACATGTGTCTTTGGGAAGGTTACCTAACTCTTAGTGCCTCTTTTTTATTAGTGAAAGGGGAATAGTAAAAGTAATTACTTTTTTTATTGTAAAGATCAAATAAGTTAATACATGTAGAATGCTGAAAACAAAACTCAATACACAGTAAGCAATAAATAAGTGGTAGCTATAATTATTTTGTGTTATATTGGATATTGTCCTGAATATGGTAAGGTGAAAAAGAAAAGTGCTGAGGATCAGAAATAGAGTAATTATATACATGTTTATATTTATATATATAAAATTTCTCTGCAAGATAGGTAAAATCTAATAGCATTTGTTACATAGCTGAAGGGGAATTGAGTAGGAGAAGGAAGTTGAGTTTTCATTATATGGCTCCTTATACATTTTAAATTTTGAACTTTCTGAAAATTTAAAATACAGCTAATATTCTTATAATCAATTCTATGTCATTTTCCCTATCACTATTGTTACTATCTATGATGGTCTATATTGATTGCCAACTTGGTGAATTGAGTGACTCCTGGAGACCTGATTGGATTGTGAGAGCACAAATCTCATCAGTGGATTAATCGTTCTCTGAGTTCATAGCTGAGTGAGCTATAGGAAGGTAGGGCTCAGCTGGCAAGACTGGGTCATGGGCATCACTTTGGAAACTATTTCTAGTCCTTGGTCCTTTCCTCTCTATCCTTGGCTCTACCCCTACTCTCTGATTTCCAGGTTCTGTGAGTTGAGAAGCTCTCTTCTGCCATTTCCTTTCATCATGATGTTTCTATCAGAGCCAGTGAGTGGACCACGGACTGAAACCACTGAAACTGTGATGCAAAACAAACCTTCCTTGCCTTAAATTGTGTCAGATATTTTGTTCTATGGCTGGAAAGCAGATGACTATACTATCCTAATAAAATATTACTTACTGAGTGTTAATTATGGTATACCTTAATACACAGTGTATTTCATGAGAGTCAGGACAAACTACCCTAAAATATAGTACTTTGGTATACTGAATATTTTAAGCTGAAGAAATTTAAGAAATGTTATATTGGAATGTAGTTTTTTCTGATTTTTCTTCTCAGTTTTCCCTCTCCCCTGAAGTAGGCTGTAAGAACTTTATTTTATTTTAATTTTAATTTTTATTAGTACATGTTTTCAGTACATAACAATTACATTCATCATGGAAGACCCTCATTTTAGAAGTGACTTTTTATACTCAGAGGAAAGAGGCATTCTTACCTCTAAAGGCTCAGGGACACATAATAGTTTCATTCATATTTCTTGATGGCTATCTAGTCTATGACTATCAAACCTACTATTAAAAAGTCAAGTTTAATTGCTGGGGAGATGGTCTTGATTATCTTGTGAAGCCTCTTGTGTCATATAAAACTACATGAAATAAAATCATATGCTTTTACATTACATTTAAATTTTATTCTTATTAGTGCATGTTTGCAGTACATTATGATTACATTCCTTGTGGGGAGATGGTACATGTACATAACACATCTTAATTCTTTTTGAGTCCCCTTTACTTTCCCTCCCCACATCTCTTGCTCCTCTTCCCATTTGCAGAAAATCTCTCTGCTTCCTATTATCTATTTTTAATTTTGATTTTTCATTTATTTATACTTTAGATTTCTCAGCTTTTGCATACTTAATTTGCTTTTTGTTGTAGGAGCCTTAGCCATCAACCTCATATTGAGGAGGAAAAGACATTTTGGCTTCCCTATGTATTACACAAAGAAACTCTTGGACTTGTTATCCAATAACATGTAACCGGGCACAGAAAAATATAAAAACCTCTAACATAAGTAAACATACCATGAAAAGAGTGTGTAGACCACATGCTGGATATGGAAAGGTCAAAGAAGAGAGTGACCTTTTCTAGCTTGCACTGTCATTGAAGAGTTGAAGAACATATAGGCTTTCAAAGGCATACCAAGTAGAAGAAATGGCATAACTCGAAGACAGTAAGATGGCACTTTACTGGGAAGCACCAAAAGCTATGGATATTAAGCAGAGAACATGACTGGTGCTAGAGTTTGGAGATTAGCAACTCTCCATGCACTTTTCTATCCAAAACATTTTCTGCTTCCTGAAATGTGTATGTAGTGTGTGTGTGTGCATGTGTGTGTATGTGTGTGTGTGTGTGTGTGTGTGTAGAAGCACATATTGAATAAGGAAGATAATTACTTAATAGAAGGCAGATAACTTTATTAAAATAACCACACAGATTAATTTATGAATCAATCTTATAATTATGACTTTCAAACATCTTTCTAAATAGAAGAGCAATTAATAATTGTTATCCTCTCATAGAAGTCTAAGGCCTTTAGAAGATTAGTTTGTTATTTCAATCAGTTTAAAAGACCTAAATCAACCTACGTGTACCTCCATCATAGTTTTCTATGAAATTTTACCACGTATATGAAGAGTAAAAACCACCTCTAATTTTTCTTGTTTATACTCTGTTAAGCAATCATCCTTCAGTCAGAAATTACAAAACAGTTGAATTTGAATTTTCTTGATGTCTATGATGGGCTAGGTTTTCACAAACATTTTTAATTCTTATAGTATTGGCAGGATATATTTTAAATGCCACCTTACAAATAGGTAGAGCAGGTCTTGGAGAATTTGAATCTAATAACTGGCAGGTCTGGGGTAAGAATTTAGGTGAAGTCTGTGTGTTTGTATCTGTGTGTGTGCACATGTACAAATGTAAGTGAGGGGCAAAATTAAGAAAAATAAGAGCTAAAGTGAATAAAAATTTTCACCACTGCAATATTGCATGAAGACCAAATTCTGGATGTGTAGTAATAGAGAGTGAAACAACCATACTAAGTCACATGTGTAGATGACTACATACTCCCTCAGTTTCATTTTCCAATCTATCTTTCATTTATCTCTGTGCCAGTAATCAGTTTATTTCTGCTTAGACTCAAATACACCCTTCATTATCTGCTCTGTGACAGTGGAACTAGTCCATTTAAGGAATTCTCTTTTGTAGTAACCATAATATCTTTTAGGGAGAGAGGGCTGGAATGATGTCACAGGGAAAAGGGGCCTCTCTTCCCATTCCTTGTACATTTCTGGTTTTTTCCTCTTATCGCACTGTGTGGTAGACAGAGGAGCACTGATAGGCACATTTGTCTGTTATCTTGCCCTCAGCCCATAACATTTGGCAAATTCACAATTGCAACCCATCTTTACTGCAGCCCTTCCAACCCAGACCCACACCCCAGGCTTTACACAACCCTGCTTCCTCTAACGCATCACTCATGTGTGCGCCCACTCCACAGCCTCAGCTCCCCCCACTGCCTACTTGCCTGAGGAGCACAAGTCAGCTCTGATAGTGCACCCTCATATGTTTCCACATCTGTTGGGCTACAAGTGCAATTTTTTCTAAGAAGGTGTGAATCCCAAGCTTGAGAGTGCACCTTTCCTAGTTACTTTCTTGGTACTCTATATTAGCCCTAGCCTAGTCTTCTCATGTTTTCTCAACATTGTAATTGTTGATCTCTTGTTATAATTAAAAACTCCTATATTAAAATTTCTCTGTTCAAAATATCATAAGGCTTCTGTTTCTTGTATGGATTCTGATTGATGCAGTCTCTAACTGTGTGGGTTTTTTGAAAAAGCCATCTAGACTATGCTTTCTCAGATCCCTACAGCAGAATTTCAGTGTGACTTTCCTCTGTACCACAGAACTTGAGTTTGGAAGCAAGCAGAAAGGGAGATAGCTGAGGATAATTATCCTTATATGCCCAATGAAATGTTAAGCAATTGAAGGTGATTTGGTCTTAGTCCTAGATTAAGACCACTGTCCATGGTGCTAGTTCAACAAAGCATTCCTTTCCAAGTTTACATGTTCTTAGCCAAAAATAGAATATAATTTGTTGCTTATTAAACAACAAAATCTCATTTTAGAAAGAACAAAAGAAATCTAAAGTTCTAGTTTCAAATTTCTAGGAGAAACAAGTTATAGAAATATTTTTTAAATTTTCTAATCTTTTTTATTTTTATTCAGCATTTATTAATAAGATCTTATATACTGTTGTTAACTCAATAACAGTTAATAAGTTAATGTACTTTATACTCCTAAGAAAAATACCATTTCTGTGAACTGAACATTTACACTTCCACTACTCAACAGTCGCATAGTAAAGCCTTGATCTCTAATGTGGTGGAATTAGAAGGGAGGACTTTGGGGAGGTCATGAGGGAAGAGGGTAGAGACTCATGATGGAATTGGAGGCCTTATAAGAAAAGGAAGAGATATTGGACCTGCCTCTCTCTCCTGTATGTTACACAACATGTTATATTCCATTTTTGGCTAAGAAGAACGTGCAAGCCAGAAAGAAGACCCTCACCAATAAACCAATTGCAAATGCTTTGATCTTGGCTATCCCATCCTCTAGAATTGTGAGAAATAAAAATTCATTGTTGAAGTGAACCAATCTACAGTATTTTGTTATAGTAGCCTGAGCTAAGACATCATACTTAACAAAATACAATTAATGATCTAGTCATATTTGAACTACTTTTGGTTCCCAAGATGAACTATGTTCTTTCAGCAGCAACACTTTTCATATGTTGGCCCCTATATATAGGGACCTTTCTTTTTAATATGCACATTATTCTTTTGGTCAGCCCCTGTGTATCATTATACCTCAGCCTAGATGTTATTTTCTTCAAGCTCCATTTTTCTTCCTTGCAGCCCCAACAAACACACACATAAGGCAATATTGAGTTTTCCTTTTATATGCTCCAATCTCTCGATACTAAATAAACTACTTGAAGGCAAGAATATTATCTTGTTCATTGCACCTAACAAATAATAGGAAATCAATAAGTATTCTTTGACTTTTTAAAATCTTTTTTTAAGATGAATCCAAATTTAGAGCCTCAACTAGTTGTTGACACATAAAAGTACTCTTAACACTAAAGAAACATTATAAAATTCACAGCTAAAAACTGTTCACATTCACTTTTTCATACCTGCAGAAGTTGATAAAGTATTTAGTAAAAAAGAAACACTTGCCAAATCACAGCTATGAGTGTTATTCTCAAACATTAAATAAAATTCTCACAAAGACATTTTTGGATCCTCCAAAGATAACTCACTTAAAGGCATTTTTCTTCATTCTGTATAATAAAGAACAGAAAAATAAGGAATCTTGACAGAGCCAGACAGTGAGTTTTTATGCTCATGCTAGAATATGTAAGAGGGGACTGGCTTTCTTCCTCTTAGAAGTATCTTTGCCATTCTCAAGGTAATGTTTGCCTTTAGTAAGCAGAAAGTGAGAGGTTCCTCTTTTAGAATTTCTGTGCAATTTTGCAAGAGTGAGGATTTTAGGAGAATCTCACTGATAGTTTTATGTTGTAGGTGGCATTCTTTTCAGATATTCCAATTTCACTCATCTCTTTAATTTTTCACATCATTGATAAAAATTATATGTTTTTGTCAGCTGAGAGAAGGAAAGCTTATCATAGATTTCAGAATGTGAGGATGAAAACAGCTCTATTTGTACATTGGAGCTTGTTTCTTTCCATTAACAATAAGAGCTATGAAGTATGAACACAGGAATAGAATGTTGCTGTTTGGAGTGGCATTTCAATATTCCAGGGCCAATACAAATTAGCTATTTAAGCCAATTGTATTCAAAGTGTTCTAAATGGCTGTTAAATTATGAATTACATAAAAAGAATGTAGAAGAGATGCAGAAACTGGTCTTCAAATCACTCAACAATATTTTTATAAGCTGTGCTACAAACAGATGGAGATAAAAATATGTTCCATTTTTCCCATTCATAGTTTCTCTAGAAAAGAAACACTTTCTTAATATAGAATCATTTACAGCTGGTGTTACACTTGGGATTTTGACCATCTCCGCTTTTCATCATTAGCTGGAGCACAGTATGAATCTTCACATTTGCCATTATGGCAGCAATTTTAAGGGTACTCAGAGCTAAGCTGTTGAAACTCTTTAGAAGCTTAAGACTGCAAACGCATGTACAACTAAAACTAGCCAGTTATGTTCTCATTTGGCTCTCAGAGCCAATCTCTGATTACAGACTAAAGAATAGTGTCACTTATTACAGACCTTCCAAATCAATGTGAAAAGTGATTAAAATAATAATGTGTATTAATAAGGTCCACAGCTGCCCAAAACTCACCATATTTTGGCAGATATAAATGAGGTAAGAAAGGACTGGAAATGGTACAAAATATATTCATCAGGTCACAGAATTTTAGACATTCCAAACTGGATGTAGACTAACAATTCAAAAAGATTCAGCCATAAGGAGCAAACAGGACCTCTAATTGCATATTCACAGAAATATGTTCTAAAAAGGAAGTGCTACCAATTGATCAGATGAATGTTTTTGAAGATACATTACAAAGCCTTAGACCATCTCAACCCTACTTTTACTGCATCTCTTACACTGCTCCATTCAGCCACATTAACTTTTTACTTTGTCACTGTCTTGTATCTTGAGGTAAGGATGTGTGTAGTTCCTAGAACACACTGACTTTGAGAACTTTGTCTAACTATTTCACACACATGGCAATTTGTCATTCATCTGAGTTTAATTCCCACTTCCTCAAGTGATATTTTCCTCCAAGAAGTTTCTTTCATACTTCATTCCATTTTATTTTATATTATACCCTTATTGCTACTTTAATTTCTTGTTTATTCAATTGTTTGCTTTCTTGCTTGTTGATATTCATTTTCTACTTCCTGGTAGAAGAAAGTGAGCTTTAAGAGCACAAAAATCCTTTTCGCATATTCCTCACTAACATCCTAGTATACAAAGCAATTTCTACCACACAGTAGCCAAACAATAAAATTTGTCAAATTCATGCATCTTTTTCAATTCTTTAATTAGAAAAAGAAAAGAAAACTAATAATAAGATCAGAACTTTTAAACAATAGTATTTAACATAATTTCATATCTGATATTAACTAGTTCAAATCTTTTGGGAAGTAGATGGACACTAAAGAAAAACAATCTAGCAAATTTATCTCTTTTGGGCTTGTAAGAACATCAAAATGAAGACATGAATAAATGTATATTTTTAAAGAACTGACTCCATCAAAGTAATATATATTTAGTAGTCTGCTTCTCTGTTTTCTTGGGAAACAATTCTCTGCCCCATTGCAAATGCACAGATCCATACTAACAAGAAGAGGAACAACACTGAACATTTAAACACATGGACTAACCAAAAGATAAAAAAAGCATAGTTCATTTAGTATGAATTTGATCAACGATGTCTCCCAATAGTCTCATATGTTCAAAGTTGGTCTTTAGGAAGGAATTTGATGATGGTGGTGCTATACTCATCAGTGGATTGATTAACTGAAGCACTCAAAGCTAAATGTGCTGATAGGATGTAGAATCTGCTCAGAAGAGGCAGTTCACTGGGTCATGACCTGAAAGGGAATATATCCCTGGCTCCTCCCTTTACCCTCTGGTTCTTGGAAACCATGATGTGAGCAGCTTCCTTCCACCAGGTTCTTGCACTATGCCATTTCTGCCTTGGAACAAGCCTACTGCAGACTGAATCTTCTAAAAACTCTGAACCAAAATAAAGCTTTTTTTCTTTAAGTTGTAGGTGTCAGGTACTGTGTTCCAGTGATGAGAAAGTGACTGAGACAGATTTTAGTACCAAAAATGAGATCATTACTGTGACTATACTGGAACCCATGGTTCAAAAGCCTTTGCTTCTGGCTTCCACAGAGAGTTCAGAATGGTTTGGAGATGCTGACAAGGGAAGACCTAGAATGCTGTGAGATTAATGGGTGATTCAGATTGGAGTTCAGAAAAACAGAATGCTCATGGAAGTGCACACAGTAAAGGCTAGGCTCAGAGGATTTCAGTTGGAAACAAAGACATCTTTGACAGTTGGATTCAAGGCCATATGTGTTATCCTCTGGCAGAGAATTTGTCTACATTTTGCACAAGTTGAGACTTTGCAGGAGATTGGGATTAAGGACAGCAAATTAACCTAGCAAAGGAAATTTCAAGGCAGACCAATGTTCAGGCTGTGGAATGGGTACTTGTGGATGCTTTCAGCCAGGGTTACAGTGAGAATCAAGAGCAAAAACCCTATCTGAATAATTTCCAATTTTGTCAGGAAGAAAGTGCCTGCAAAGTTGGAGCAAAGGAAAAGCATGGTGGTTTAACAGATTAGTATTAAAAAGAAGCCAAGTACTTTGCATGAGAACAATATGAAAGTTGGCATAAGGGCATCTCAAGAATCAGGAAGACCCCACGCTTAATTGGCTCAAGAATTATTATAAGAAGGCAAAGACAAACTGTTTTCAAAGATTTCACTTTGAAAAGAGAGCCTCAGGATGTCTTGCACAAGATTCACCACCTAGGGAAATGTTTCCCTGTATTGAGTTCACAGCACTTAGCTATCCCAGCACTCAGAGGCCTCTGCAGCCATGATCCAAGGGAACCTGCCTACTGTTCAAACTGGTGGCAGACCTTGATGTCATCCAATGGTGCTCTTTTTATAGGCAAGAAGAATACAAGAGTTGTAGGGTCAGGAATGCTACTATTCAGATTTCAAAAGAAAGCTTGGGAGGGTATGTAGATTGCCCCTGAGAGGGTAGCATGTGAAGCTGTAAGAGTGAAGCTGAATGTACAGTGGAGACCCCAGAAAACTGGATATTCCAGAAAAATGGATTGCCTGTTGAAGAAAGCTGCAGGTCATGAGAGCTGCTAGCAGCAATGACTTAAATGTGAGGCAATTCAAGTCTCTTGGAGTTCACTTCTCACTACAACTTACCCTGGGTGTTAGACATGGAACTATAGGATTTCATATTTGCTTTGTGATGTTTTGGTCTTGCTTTGATGCTATTTCTTTCTACTTCCCTATTCTATCCATTTCAGAATATAAGTGTTTACCCTGTGCCATTGTATATTGGAAATGATTAACTTTCTTTTTTATTTTTACAGGGGGTCACAGCTAAGAGTTTGCCCTGAGTTTTAGAGACTTTGGAGTTGGATATTTCAGAAATGCTGGAACTGTTAAAACTGACAACTCTTAGAGATGGACTAAATGCATTTTTCATAAAGAGACACATATGAGTTTTTGGAGGACCATGGGTGGGATGTTGTGTTTTACATCTAGAAGTTCCCCCAAAGGCTCATATGTTCAGAGATGGAGTTTTGGAAGGTATTCAATCACAGGGTTGCGATATATTCAGTTAATTGATCTACCGATGCCTTCATAGCTGAAAGTGCTATTAGGAGGTGGGGTCTGGTCAGAAGAGGTAGTTTACTGGAGGCATGTCCTGGGAGCATACAGTATACCTTCCTCCCTGGCTCCTCCCTTCAGTCTGTTTCTGGTCAGCATGATATGAGCAGCTTTCCTCCACCAGGATGTTCCACTATCTTATTTCTGTCTTGGAGCCAGCCAACTATGGACTGAATCCTCTGAAAATTGTAAACCAAAATAAACCTTTTCTCCTTTAAGTTGTGGGTGTTGAGTATTTTGTGACAACAATAAGAAAATGACTAAGACAAAATATCTTATGAAATAGAGATGGGCAAAGTACCTAAAAACACCAAGTAGGCATAAAATATTCTTTTGTGGGGAGGGGGGATATCAGGGATTGAACTCAGAACCTTCTACTTGCCAGGTAGACAAGGCACGATTGAGCTAAATCCCTGGCCCTAGGCAGAAAATATTCTAAAGACCTGAATTGGCTATATCAATTCCCTTAAAGATTGGTTTAAATCCCATTGACATTGATTGGCCACAAAGAGCACTACTGGGATTAGAGTCTGAATCAAACAAATCTCCTACTCCAAGAACTGAAATTGTGTGCATTTATTATTCCTTGTAATCATAGTATTCATGATAAGGCTGGAACACTAATAATTATTGTATTTTTAAGGTAAAGGAAGGCCTTCTTCAGCCCTTCATCTCTTAGCAAAAAATAGTAGGAGAAAAATGAGTAAACTAAACACTAAGTTGGAGAAAGTAAGAACACTGAGAATATGTTGGAGATGGAATTTATAAGAAAGAATGATTTAAATCAGTAAACTCTCATGTTCAACATTTTGATTTTCTTTATAGTATAGACTATAAGCTGAATATTAATATCATGACTGCTCTTTAGAGACAAAGAAATATATTTCAAAAACCATATAACCATTAAAATATATTTCTGATAACAGTCACACCAAATGATTGTGGTGAGATGTCCATACTGGTCATGATAGAGTAACAGAAACTTAATTATCTTTCCTCGATAAACAACTAGAAAACTAGGTAAATATATACAAAAGGATTTCCATATATTGGATAACAAGCAGTACAAAAATGTGATCCCTAAGAAAAGAGAAACAAATTAGTTTAATACAATACTTGCCCAGCTTCTTTTTATAGATACATGAGCCAGGTGAGAAAGGGGAATTATAGCAAAGCATGAAGTTTGTTAAGTCAGAAAGTCAGAAATCAAAGTCAATGACAGAGACAGCTGGAAATTGTATGGAAGAATTTCAGACAGGGAAAACTATACAGAAAACCCATCAAGTCTGCAAAGGCTGGAGAAAAAAAAAAGAAACTGGAACTATATTTGAATTATTGCAAAGTTCACTCATCACTGGGAAATTTTCCTACTAGCTGAAGTAAAAGTCTTTGGAATACTTAATGGGGATCTAGAAAGTCAATTCTTCAGCGGATTAAAGTATTTCAGAACAAAAATATTTCTGGATACCTACAAAATAGCTTAAAAATAAGCCATAGGTAGGTCCAACTGAACTACAACTAAATTAACTATCAATCAAAACAAAATCCAGGGCTGGGGATTTAGCTCAGGGGCACTGCTCCTGCCTCGCAAGCTCCAAGGTCCTGAGTTTGATTCCCAGTACCAAAACAAAACAAAACAAAAAACAAATTACAACTTTCTTTTTTTCTTTTTTTTTCTTTCCCCCATTAAGTTTATTGGTACATTTTAGGTATACAATACAATTAAACTCATCATTGGGATCTTGTACCATTACATGAGTCTCTTGGTTCTTATTTTTTTTCCCCTTCCCTTCACCCCCTCCACCCTTCCCTATTTGCAAAGACCTTGTTTCCATTTTTTACCTCTTCTCATATTTTTTCCTTTCCCTTTTTCTCCCTTCCCCTACCCCTCCCAATTCCCCTGCTCCTTTAGACCTTTTCTTCCTGTTACACAATATCAGTTATACATTTTTAAAATTACAATGTTAAGATCTAGGGGACATTACCACAGATTTTACAGAATTTAAAAGGATATAGAAAGCATATCAAAAAAAATCTTTTTTCAAATAAATTTGACAACTTCTAAGAAGTAACTTAGAAGACAAATTAATGAAACTAACTCTGGAGGAAATATAAAATTTGAATAGCACCTATTAAAGAAAGTATATTCCTAGCTTGAAAACCTACCTATATGACAACAGCAGGCTCATATACATTTTAACTGATAAATTATATCAAACAATTAAAGCAGAAAAAAGAAGGAACACTTCTCCCCTCATTTTAGGAAATCAACATTGTGCTAATCCTAAAATTGGATAAAGATAATAGAAGAAAAAAGTATGAACATAGATAGAAATTTGTTTAACAAAACAAACTATCCTGGAAGTCAGATCTGGCAGGATGTAGAAAGTGGTTTTGTTACAGGGATGGCAGTGTTGGTTCAGCTTTAGAAGATCCACCTCTAAAAGTCATCATTTTAACAGAGGAAAGGAAAAAGCCATATGATCCTGTCACTAGTTGGAGAAAAAGTATTGGACTAAATTCTACAGCTGTTCATGGTAAAAGCTATCAGGAGAATAGAAGTAGAACAGAAACTTCTCAACAGATTAAAGACATGTACTCCATACTTCCAGCGAGAACACCTTGTATGAATGGAGAAGATACAATGCTTTCTCCTTAAGGTGGGGAACAAGGGGACATATGCATACTCTTTATCTGTCCATTAAACTTTGAAACCTAGTCCCCACCAAAATAGTCTGGCAATAAAATGACACAACTAGGATAGGATTGGCACAGCAGAAGCAAAATCTTTATATGTAGATGAAATGATCATCTACAGAGAAAATACTAAGAAATCTCTAGGAGCCCCTAGAACTTGTATTTGAATTTAGCAGGATTAGAAAACACAAGGTATATATAAAAATTCAGGTCTGTGTATACTTGCTATAAATGAAGAATTGGATATTGAAATTTAAAAGTTATGTAGGAATACAAAGGACCTAGAAAAGCCAAAAACAAAAACAAAAACAAAAACCATGTTGGAAGATGTTTAGCACCCAATTTTAAGACTTCTTGTAAAGCTACAGTAATCAAGGCAGTGTTGGTGTAAGGAAAGACATTTAGATCACTGGAATAAAACAGAAACTCTAGAAATAGAACCACACATATATGGTCCACCGAGTTTTGACAGATTATTTAACATTAGCATTTTATAGAATATAAACTCAATACAAGAGCCGAGGAAGAGATAGTGTCTTCAGCAAATGACACTAGAACACCTGGTATCAGTATATAAAAAAATTAACCTCAGCCCTTTTTTTCCATACATGAAAATAACTTGAAGGGATCTATGAACCTAAATAAGAAAGCCTAAAAGTATAAAACTTTAAGAAGAAATTATAAAGGAAAATATTTATGAATTCAGGGTAGGCAAGAACTACCTAGGATACAAAAAACATGATGTATAAAAGAAAAAGATTGATAAATGAGATTCCATCAAAATTTAGAACTTTAAATGACATCATTAAAATGAAAAGTAGTCCTTAAACAGACCATATTTACAATGCATATAACCTATGACCAGAATATATAAAGAATTCTTAGAGCTCATTAATAGACAACCCAATTAAAATGTAGTCATAAGAAGATGATAAATAGCCAGTATAGCACAAGGAATGGTGTGCAACTCTAGAATCAGAAAAATACTAATCAGTACAATAATAAGATTGAATTATACACTCATTAGGGAGATGAAGTTAAAAGTTTTAAAAGCCTTGTCATGACTTTTTCTTTTTGTTAGATTCTCCCCCTTTGTGCTTAATTTGTCACACCCAATGGATTCATTCTGCTGGGCTTCCTGGGGTTGTGATCCTCATTGTCTTTTCCTAGGATATTGTCTAAAATTTTTTGGAGTGCTGGTTTGTTATTCATGAAGTTCCTGAGGTTCTCTTTATCATCAAAGTATCTTATTTCTCCATCAATTTTGAAAGATAGTTTTGAAGGGTACATTAATCTGGGTTGGAGGCTGTTTTCCTTTAGGGCTTGAAATACATCACTCCAAGCTCTTCTTGCCTTGAGGGTTTGCATTGAGAAGTCTGCTGTGATTCTGATGGGTTTTCCTTTGTATGTGATTTGTTTCTTTTCTCTCACAGCTTGTAGAATTTGGTTCTTCTGCTGGATTTCTGGAATCCTAACTATGTATGCCTATGTGTAGATATTTTTGATTAAGGCTAGCTGGAGTCCTATATGCCTCACTTATCTGTATGTCAAGTTCTTTTCCCCTCCTTGGGAAGTTTTCTGCCATCACTTCTGTGAAGAGTTTTTTTATGTCATCTGTACTCTCTCCTCTTTCTTCATTGACTCCAATCAGTCTTATGTTATTCTTCTTTGCATCATCCAGCAGCTGCTGGATTGATTTCTCATGTTCCCTTACAATTTTAAAGCAATTTTTCTTTTCCTGGTCACTAATTGCAATCTTATCTTCTATATCTGTAATTCTATCCTCACATTGGTTCATTCTGCTGTGCAGACTTTCGATGGAGTTTTTAATCTCTTGGAAAGCTGTTTGTATCTGTTTTATGGATTCCATTTGTTTCCTATGTTGTGAGTCCATCATGTTCATCAGATCCTCTATTTTTTTGTCTGTGTCCTCTCTAGATTTATTAATCATGTCTTGCACCATGAGCAAAATCTTTGCTGTTATCTGAGTAATTATTTCTGATTTCATTTTCCCCAGATCCTCTTTTATTGCCAGTTCAGAGAGTCCAGGTGGTTGAGTATCAGAGTGTTCCATCTCGTTTCCCATTGAGGTTGCTGCAGGTGATCCAGAAGTCTGTTTTTGAGGCTTGTTTATGTGTCTTCTCATTTCCATGGGAGTGGGGGGGTTCTTCTGGTGTGCACGCAGGTCACCTTCTCTGGCCTAGGAGTGTGGGATGGCAGTGGGGAGCTTCCTTCCGGGTGCTTGGACCAGCTGAGCTTCACTGCCCTAGGAGCCTGTGATGGAGGTGGGGAGCTTCCTTCCAGGTGCTGGGACTGGCTCACCCTCTCTGCCATAGGAGCCTGGGATGGAGGCAGGGAGCTTCCTTGCGGGTGCTGGGACCAGCTGAGCTTCACTTAAATTACAACTTTCTTTAAAGGAAGACAACAAAGTCTAGGAATTTAATAATATAAATTTCAAACTGTACAACACTCATTAACAAATTTCTAGATATTTTAAAAACATATCCTCATTCAAGAGAAAGTCAATAACAACAGTTAAACAAACAATTAAATTTAAAGACAGAGATGTTAAGGTACCTTGTATCTTCAATTATTTAAAGAAAAACTATTGACATAAAGAAAAAATAAATAGAAAACAATTTAAGGAAACAAATGAAGTTTTAGAGGTTAAAAAACAATAGAATGAATTGTTAAGGAAGAATTAATAGTAGTACTGCAAAGATAGTATAAGTGAACAAGATGACATAGCAATAGAAAGCATCCAAAATGAAGAGGAAGAAAACAGTACTGAAAAACAAAAAACAGAGCCTATGCAATAATAATAGGTAGTCTAACTTATGTAAAACTAGTCCTAGAAGTTGAGGAAATGGGCAAATAAAAACCATTTGAAAAAACAGTGACCCAAAATTTCCAAATTTATTGAACACTATAAATCCACTGATCCAAGATGCTCATTTTAATGAGCTTACCCCTTACAGCATGAAAGAAAGTCACACTGAGGTACACCATAATCAAATGTTTACAAACACTTATGAAAAGTAAATCATTTAAAATAACCTATAGACAAATGGATAAAGAAAATGTGATATTTATACACAATGGAGTACTACTCTACCATAAAGAAGAATAATCTTGAGTCATTTGTAGGCAAATGGATGCACCTTGAGACCATAATGTCAAGTGAACTGAATCAGATACCTGAGCTTAAATATCACATGGCTTCTCTTATATGAGAAACCCAAAATATAAATAAAGAGCAAATAGGTAATAGCAAATTGGGAGGAAGATCTTTCACAAAAGGGAAGGGGGCCAAGAAATGGCATGAAAAGGGAGGGAGGAAAGTGAAATGAGGAGAAAAAATAATTCAGATGGATTATGTATGGTACCAACTCCCCATGAAGAACGTAATCATTATGCACTCCAAACCTACACTAATAAAAATAAAAATTGAAAAGAAAAACTAAACAAATAAAAGGGAGGCAGAAAAATAGCCTGTAGGAATGCACTGCATACCAGAAAACAAAACTAAGAATAAGGGGGGATAGAAACCTGCAGCCATCATTTATTACTATGATTACAGGATGCTCAGGTCTACTTTTATAAAAAGCTAACTTTTGTGAATAACTAGACTGCCTTAAGACAATCACCTTAGAATTCTTACATCAGTCAACCTGACTTGGCTCACTTAGGTCCATGGGCAGAACCTGGCTGGACAGCTACCAAAATGATTTCTTCTTTTCTTTGAGTACTGTTAATCAGCTATCACTTTAACAAACACCTGAGATAAATCAACTAACAAAGGGATGAGTTTCATTTTGCTCACTGTTTTGGAGGTGTCAGTGCATGATCAGTTGGCTCAGTGCTCTAGGCCAGTGGTAGCACATCATGGTGGAACACAGCACTGAGCAAAATACTGCTCACTCGCCTCGTGACCAGGAAGCAATAAAACAGAAAGGAGAGGGCTGGGGACCCACCACCTCCTCAAGGGACTGCTCCCAAGGACCTGAACATCTCCCTCTAGGCCCACCTTTTAACATTTCTACCACTTTTCAGTACCACCAAACTAGAGACCAAACCCTGAATGCATGGGCCTTTGGGACACATTCCACATCCCAGCTGTGGCGAGCACCCAGCTAGGTAATTTGTCTGCATAGCCATTTGACCAAATGTTGGTCAACAGGAAGTAAATAGAGGTGATTTGTATAAAACCCAGGCCTGGCCTACTGGGAACCTGTATTGATTTGATTCTATATCCTCTCTGTGTCTTCCAGGTGGCAGAAGACTGTGATCCAAAGGATGGTAGAGCCAACCCTATAACTTCTTACCTTGGTGACTTGTGTCTGTGATGTAAGTGAGAAATATATGCTTATTGTATTAAGTCACAGAAACCCTAGGATTTTCTGTTTGTATCATTACCTTACCTTGATCAGTTCTTGCAACAATAAAGTAGTATTCATCTGGGCTTACAAATAACTGAAAGAAAATAAGTTATCATATTATTACATATATTGGGCTTTTTTACAATGAGATTGACAAAATTTACACAGTTTATATATGCTGGCTTCAAAATTTGAACCCAGTTCTTTCTTACTCCAAATCCCTGTACACATTTTACTGCCTCATATGGCACAACTCCCATATTTACTTCAGTGGAAGAAGAGTCAGAAAGTGATGTCACATTCAGACATTTACATAGATTTTCAAATTCATCACCACTGAACTCGTTTGTTTATTTGGGTTTTTTTTTTTTTGGTACCAGGGATCGAACTCGGGACCTTGTGCTTGCAGGGCAGGTGCCAGAACCGCTGAGCTAAATCCCCGGCCCACCACTGAACTCTGAATGACAAGTATATTCTGGGTGATTAAACCAAACTAAAAGAAAATACAGTTTACAGAAGAGCTGAAAAATAATTTGCCTATTTTTTATATGAACATAATCTCATATATATATATATATATATTCTAATATTTGGTTTACTTCTTTTGTATAGAACCAGATAATAACCACTAATGAAATTTTCTCATTTTTCACAGCTCTGAAGCAAACAGTTAATATCTCTTTTTGCAGTTTTTTGCACTTTAATAGTTACCAGATCCTGTTTTATCCATTGAAAGGTACTTTTGTGTTAACGTAAGTCAAAGTATGGGGTATTACTCTATCCATGCAGATACAATACAATGAGACTCTATTAAAATGTGTGATTCTCCCCTTTACCCTCATATAAACTCTGTATATTCATTAGCACATTATCTGAATGCATCGTGTACTCTGACAAATCCCTATTTTGCTGAGGTATAATATATTATTAACAATGGAGAAAAGACTATTGTTTCTTTTAAAGCTCTGTTATTTATCTTTTTATATTTTGTCTAGATTCAAATAAATAGGGCCAAAAATGCCTCCCCTTTGTTCAAGGAAGTGCTTATCCATACAACCCAGAGGAAACATAAGCTGTAATATTTTCAGGAGCATGCTTTAACCATTTGCATTTTATTGCTTTAAAATATTTATATTTTGATGTAACTATTCTGCTTCTACATTTTATTCTAAAGAAATGATTACAGATATGTCCAAAGATATAGCCTTAATGTTATCCATTGCTGCAATTATGCCTATGTTGTATATAACCATATTTATCATTAAAAATAACTAGGTAAGAACCAAGGAAGGGCTAAAATGTCTAAGTTTTCACTTGTAAGAGATAAACACTATAAATCTTATTTCTTTCACTGAGGGTGTAACTTGAATTTTCACATGGCATTGGCATTTTATGGTTACTTAAACAAAATAAGAACTCATACTTTCCTCTGTGCCTTAACACTTTGGCAATTAGAAATAAGAGAAAAAAATTTTTATTACATAGTTGTGATAGTTAATTGATTGTGATGACATGACTAAGGAATGCACAACTAAATTGGCTCGGTGTAGTTCTGGATGCGGAAGACCCACCCTAGGGAGGATTATCCCCAGAATAGTATAAGAGGGAAACAAAGAAGGAAGCGTTGCTTAAGTTTCTTCAGAGGCATTCCTTTTCACCTTCACCTTGGACAGGGTCTCCTGGCTTCCATGGCAGACCCTTCAGCCTCCTGATTGAGACTCGCACAGGGCACTACAGTGAGCTCTAGGCCTTTGACTGGATCCTTCAGACCCCCTTTGTGCAGACTGACCTTTTGCACTCTTTTACTCCTGACTCTGCGGACAGCCATCATAAGCCGATCTTACAGATTCGTGTATATTTTTATATCTTATATTAAATCTGTTTCTCTAGTAAGCACTGATTGATACAATAATGCACATCCTAAGATTTATTCTAGATTGAAAAGATGTACTACTGATCATAGAATGTATTTGATAATTAACCACGTTCCCTGAAATAGGTATTAGTAGAGTAATCTAGCTTTGTTTTTTTTTTTTGTCTGCAAAATACCTCTGAATCAGTACTTGGCAATGTTTGTAAAAAAAGCTTTTATGGCTTCCTCAGAAACACAATTATCCCCTCAGGAAATGATTGGCCAAGGGGACTTGGAGCTAATGAGGTTAATTTGTGGTTCATTGGCTGTCTACTTCTAAGTCCTTTATAAACATGTAGAAAATTTTCAAGGTAATAATGCTCATGTCTACTGAAAATCCTTCACAAAATGTCAGTTTTTAAACTAATTTCTAGACTCATGCATACTTTATTCTAAGTATTGTATGCTCAACTCTTTAAAATATTATGACTAACTTGCTTCTCCATCTACATTGTTTTAAAATGGCATTAGTAGGCCAAACAAAGCAAATGACTAAAAACACCAGTGTTCTGTGAGGAAATAATTTTAATTTTTGTTGAAATATCAATTGATTGATATTACCAACATATCATTATCCTATTATTATTTTAAATCATGAAAAAATCTGAGAAAATTTATTATACAAATTATGGCTTCTAATTGGAATGACCTTATCTCTTTTTCTCAAGCACACTTATTTGGCTTGGAGCCAAAAAAGAAATGGTACATGTCCAAAGCCCTGTCTTCAGATTCAGGTATCCATAAAAATCAGATTTATATCCAGGTTTTTAGGGTATATAATGGTCAAGGATACAGCCCTCTCTTCACAAATTCCCTTTATTTAGGGAGGCCTAATACAGCCTTCAAAATGCAGAGATAATGAAGAGGGAAGAAAAACTCAGATGATGAAAATCCTTTCGCACTTTTAAAATCCTCCAAAAGATCAGAACCAAGGGCATTTGTAATAATATAATAGAACATCACACCTCTTTCAAGTGGAAGAGATGATGTGATTCAGCTCCTTTCAAGAATGTCAAGTATTACAGCAACTGAACACAAGAGGAATTAGGTCCTTTGACCATCGATCTGTTCTAAGCATCAGAATGATGATTAAACCTGGGTCCTAGACTTTGTCTGGCAGTCACTAAGAGATCCAGGGAAAATCGATATTTAATATCAAATAAATAAGCAATGACATCATTTTCTAGAACATGTCTTGTGATTTTATTTTATTTACAGATAGTAGAAATTTTTTGTTTTACCCCAAGGTAGACTTCACCCTAGTCCAATCTACATTCTATAGAAGAAGTAGGATATATTATTAAGTGTATTTTGCAAATTTTGGAGGAAAGAAGACTATGGTATTATAATTAAATTGTCACATACTTTAATACCAGTCTTTGCATAGCATTTTTAATTAAACTAAACATGATTACTTAAACCAGTCAAAGTCATTATAGAAATAATAGTGAAAGTTCCTTGGGAAAAGACTTCAAAGTTTCTCAGTACTTCCTAATCAAATACAGATAGTAATGTGATTCTTAATATTCAGGAATTTCTTAGAAGTTTGTCTTAAGCTACTGTAAGTGACTCTGTTGAGAAATCTGAGGCAAAAAAAGACAGTAATACATAAAAACAAATCTGATCATGTTTAAAGTAATGAGTTGAATATTCTTACTTGTATAAAATATATATGGCATTTACAAATTTGGTATAGAAATGTTCCAATTAATGTATTTCATTTTTTCCATGAGTACAGTAGAGAGTAAGAGCTTCTTAATTTACTCAACCCCTTTCATGATGGCATGAGCAAAGCTATGTACAAAACTTTACTTGGTGATCTTACAATATTATTATCTTATTATTAGTCATTCATAAAAGATAATGAAATTCTTTCATTTGCAGCAACATGGATGAGCCTAGTGGACAGTGTGTTAAATGAAGTAAGCCAGGCACAAAAAGATAAATCCTGAAGGTTTTCACTCAGGTGGAAGCTGAAAAAGTGTATTTCGTTGAAGCAGAGAAGAAAGTGATTACCAGAGGGTAGGAAGAGGAGAGAGGCGAGGAGATAGGTTAGATGATAAGTACCAAAATATAGTTAGAAGAGGGGAATACGTTTTCGTATTTTAGAATGTGGTAGTCTGTAACAATTGATGAAGTATTTCCAGATAGCTAAGAGAGGATTTTGAATGTTCCTCACACAAAAAAATGATACATGTTTGAGATGATGGAAATGTGAACTACCCTGATTTGATCATTAGATATTATATGCATGTATCAAAATATCATACTCTACCTTATAAAATGTGTACTGTTGTTTAAGATCCAAACAAAAAGGTATGATTATTATGGGTCAATTCAAGTAAATAGGCTTACTCAGCTATAGTCTAGATTTTTTTACTACATTTTATACATATTGGTTATGCAGATTAACGGGCTTTCTTTTGATAAATTTGTATATGCACGTAACATACTTTAGCCCCATCCCCACCCCATCATCCACCTCACTCCACCTTGCACCCTAGTTTCACATGCTTTGGGGTAGCTTCCATGTGTATAATGTATTTTGATCATATTTATTCCCCCACTACTTTTCTTTCCCTTGGATCTTAAACATCCCCAAAAGTCATAGGTTGAATGTTCAGTCTCCAGCTTGTAGCATTATTAGGAGGTGATGGAAGCCTTCTGCCTAGTAGAATGAAATTGGGTCGTTGGGATCATACCCTTGAAAGAGATACATAGATTATTCTCCCTCTCCCCCCCCCCCGCTTCCTTCCTCCCCTTCCTCTCTCCCTCCTGGCCAACACCGTGAGTGAAGTGAGCAGCTTTGCCCTACAAAATACTCTCTTCCATGACTTTCTCTACCACCATGGATCCAAACCAACAGGGCCAAGCAACCATGGACTAAAATCCCTTAAACCATGAACCAAAATAAGCCTTTTCTCCTGTAAGTTGTTTATATTAGGTATTTTGTCATAATATTAGAAAGGCAATTCACACACTGAGTTTATTTCTAAATCTCATTTCTAATAGTTGAAAGGGGGCAATAGGCTTTTGAAAAAAACAACTATTTGTCAAAATACATTAAAATGCAATTATTAAAAAAATTACACTTTTACGCTTTCTCAATATTAGGAAATAAGTATTTTTCACAAAAGAATAATAATATTTACAGGTAGTAAAAATTTGAAGTTAGCCAACAGTAATGCTACATTAAAACTTGGATGTATTGGGCTCTGTTTCTTTTTTTATTATTATTAATTATATTGGTACATTTAAGGTATACAATATAATGACATTCGTCATTGGAAATTTGCACCTTTTCATAATACATCTTGATTCTTATTTTTCCCCACTCCCCTGCCCTTCCTGCAACCCCTCCACCCCTCCCTATCTACAAAGACTTAGTTTCCATTTTTTCTTTTTCTCATATTAATTCCATTCCCTTCTTTCCTTTCCCCTACCCCTCCCATTTCCCCTTCTCCTTTGCCCCTTTTCTTCCTATTTCACATTATCTATTATACCTTTTAGTCCTTATTTACACTTTCAGTTTCTCACACTAGAGAAATTATTCAGTATTTACACATGTGTCCTATTTATTTCACTTAAGAGTTTCACCTCAATGTGCATCCTTTAGTTATTGATCATCCAGTATGCATCTAGCTCATTTTTTTTAGAATGAGGTAACAGTTTGACAGGTAACTGTTTAAATATATTCTTTATCACTGGTTGGTTATAGGAACCAATCATAAGGTTAACAAATGTTAATAGCATGAATGAAATATAACTAGTATACTGAAGCTATTGTAATTTTTCTGCACACATTTAGCCTTCTGTTGGTACTTGATTATATAGACCAAAATCCTGGGATAAAGATTCTTGAAATAAAGTTCAAGTTTGAGGGACCTTGAGATACTACCTCTGTGAATCTTACATCCAAATAAATCCTACACAAAAGAAAACAACATTTCTTTTTTTGACCAAGAATTTCAAATTGTAAATAATATAAACTAAAAATATAAATAGCTAAAAATACCACATAATGCACATATGGTTCTTCTGAAATAACAATGCAAAATCAAGCATTTGACAGTTAGCCAGGAACCTGTTAATGTCTGAAGTATATTAAACCCTACTATGAATCTATTTTTAAATTCTAAAAGAAATACTCTGCCTAATCCACTTGTTGTCTGTCCACCAAATGGTCATGGTGAACAAAATGATTGGAAAACTCTTTAACAGCATTAGATTTCTGTTTGTCTCTAATAGATGAATACCTTCTGCAACCACAAAGGCTCATTAGGAAGCTAAAAATACTGCATTCATATTGACTTGTTAAGCTGATGTATATGAACTTTAAAGCTATCCTTTCATGCTTTTCTTTCCCAAAAATGACATGTAACACATGTGCTAAATTTATTGAGATATCAGTGGAATGCATAAAATTTACACCAAGTTCATTAATTTCTTAAGCTCACATTGTTATTTAGAAGGAAAAGTTTAAGTGTGTTACTATTTATTTGTATATTTAAATTAAAAATATAAATTAATGTAAATTATGAAAATCCAGAAGAATATAATTTGACGGGAACCTTTAAACAGCTTCCATTTCAACATCAGCCCTGTTATGGTTTGAATCTTAAATGTCCCATAAAGGGCAATGTGCAAAAGGCTTGTCATCATCCCAGTGCTGTTGAGAGGCCGAGGAAATTTTAGTAGTAGGGCCTCCACAAGGAAGTCAGGCCATCGGGGCCCACACCCCCGAAGGGGTCCTGGGAGCCTGGCACCTTCCTCTCCTCTTTCTTTCCCACCCACCCACTTTGAGGTGAACAGGTTTCCCCAGCCATGTACTTCTGGCAGGATGTATTTCCTTGTAGTAGTTCCAGAACCAATGAGGCCAAGCAACCATGAACTGAGATCTCTAAAACTGTGAACCAGAATATAAGTCTTTTCTCTCTTAGGATGGTTATCTCAAGTAGTTTGTTACAGCAATGGAAACCTAAATAACACTTCCCATTTTATAGACATCATTTTTGGTATAACAGTATACCACATAAAATGAATCAATATTCTTTTTTTATTTTGCACAATAAATAAAACTTTGCAGGACAAGTCTTTAGAAACGAATAAAAAGAAAATTTATTTCAATTATATCTACAATGTTCAGATGTTTGTATATATGTAGGCTTAGAGAGTAGACACAATTTTTTAAAAAGAATCAAACTCTTTGCATGCTCCTTTATGCTTCCTGTAGAGATTTAATTAAATGTAGAAATAAGAAAGTATTAGCATCTAATAACAAATCACATATATGTAATGATTTTTCATAAACTCAAATTTTATTAGTAAAATGAAAATTATATATTTGTTCAGTCATATAAACATATTTACAAAGATCCTCAAGCGGATAGAAAACAATAATAATATATAGATGATTTTTCCTGTCTTGCAAAAATCAATATTTAAAATACCTTCAAAATTATGAGAGTTGATTTTATCATCAATCATTCTATTTTTGTATAATTTCTGGCTCAATGTTCCTTCAGAGAAATATAATATGAACTACAGATGTAACTTTAATTTTTTAGTATCCATTTTTTTAAAGTTTAAAAGAGTAAGTAAACAATAATTTCAATAATACAATTTTGGTAATGCAATATATCCAAAATATTATTTCAACATATAATATATATTTTTTAATTATTGCAAATATTTTACTGTCTCTTTCACATGATAACTAATTGAAATTTAGCATGTATTTTATATTCGTATCGTATGTCAGCTCAGATTCGCCTCCTTTCAGGTCTCAACAGTCCCATGTGGCAAATGGCTATTATATACTAGACAAGCCAGATCAATGTGAGTTACACAGGTGCAGAATAGACAGTGTGAGTTTTAGGGTGTAAAAGTTGCTGATATCACCTCTAAAATATACTGCATATCTAGTAGATATAAGGTATAGAACTATATTGGTTATAAACCAAGTTAGAGATCATCAAAACATATTCAAGCATAAAGCAAGAAAATAAAAATTGACCACCATTTTATTCTATCTTCAGAGTCACAGCCTGAAGGGACTTTTAAAGAAGGGGAGGAGGCCTGGGGAATGGGGAAGAGGAGGGAGGGACAGGGAAAAGGGAGGGCAGATATGATCAAAGCACAGTATGTCCAGGTATGGAGACGTCACAATGAAACACAGTAATTAGAGCAGTTGATGTGTGTTAATAGAATAATAAAAAACAAGAAACACAACTTCAGCCATAATACTGTTGGTTTGGTTGTTGTTCAGTTTAGAAAAGATATGGGACTTATTGGAAGAAAAAAATGTTCTATTTGAAATTGCTTCAACTTGTTCAAAAATAACAATTCTTTTAAGAAAACCTACTTCAGAAGCATCCAGGGATTGCCACGTATTTTCTGTAAAAGGCCATATACTAAGTATATTAGATTTTGTGTGCTGTATAGTGCCTGTCAGCAATACCCAACTCTGCAGCTGCGGCAGGACACCAGCCACTGACAATATGTACACACGTGGGTGTGCGTGTGCGCCAATAAAACTTTATATACAAAATCAGAGACAAAGCCATAGTTTACTGGCTCTAATGTAGACTACATACTATCCTCACAAGTAAAGGAAAGCCAGCTCAAACAGTTGGATATTTATTGGTAACAACAGGAAAAAAAAATAATCGTAACCCAGATGTTCAAATGCTACTATCAGGAACCCATTTTCTCTCATCTTCTTGGTCATTTACATCTCTAGGTTCAATACCCTTACTGCTCATGATCTCAGAGGGAAAGAGAAAATATTTTTCCTCTGGTAACTCTATGCATCCCTGAAAAGAAATCAAGGCTTTGATTAAGTTATTTTCCATCTTTGCATCAGTTGTCCAAGGAAGGAAGCCATTCATGGGTTAGACTAGCTTACATATCTACCCATAAGTATAAAAGCAGAAGGAATGTGGAGACAGACCTTTAACAGCTACCCTTACCAGATGAGAGAGAGGTAATGAGCAAAAGGGAACAATAGCCATACAAAAATTAATTTACTGGGGGGGAAGAAATTCAAAGCAGAGACAAATTAGAGTGTCCATTGGTTTCACATGCTTTCAATCTTAGATTGAAGATAATTGCCAATGGTAAGAATATTCACAAACCTAATGGTACAAAATGTAAGTTTTAATACACGCACACATTATGTTAATAATATCTTAAGTACAAATTACAAGCCATGCACGAATAGTGTCATACTGTGTCATACTGCAGGGTATTATATGATAATGTCCCAGTGACTCTAGTGGGTATAAAAGAAATTCTGAGGAACCAAGAGTTTATCATTAGAAATCTCCAGGGTTGGGCCAGGGATTTAACTCTGTGTTTCTGCCACCTGCCTCGTAAGCGCAAGGTCCTGAGTTCGATCCCCAATACCAAGAAAAAGAAAAGAAAAGAAAACTCCAGGATAGAGGATAAATCCAGAAGGGGTTAGTGATAACCTCTCAATAAGCAGAAGGCATGTGTACAAAGAAGAGCAACACATGTCCAGAAGTCCATACTGGGAGAAAATCACTAAAGACTAGGGGATTTCTAATAAGCAAGTCCAAGGATGAGTCATATGATTTGGACAGAAGTCATTGGTAATTACAATGAAGGAAGTCCAGACTTACAGTATTTGAGTTTTAGCATTCAGATTTCTAAAGCATGATTGTAGAGATCAGAGACCGAAAGAAGGATGGATATGGGGTTTTAGAGTAAAAAGTACAGTGATCTGAATTGGTGTTGAAGGCCATGCTAGAAATTCATACCTGAGTGTTTGTTCAGAATGCTTCACTTTCACCTATTAATGATCTGTTACTTCACTCCTACTGATGATAAAGATGATGACTAATTCTTCAGTGTGGGGAAAAGATGCAGAAGCTGAAAGCAAGTAAGAAGTTGGAGTGGTTTGAAGTGCTACTAAATAAAAGAGGAGATTGGATATTAGAATTTGATGAACGATTTCTTCTACCTTCCATTCTTTCCTTTAATAAGCTTTTTATTTTTCCTATACTGAGGGTATTCAACTCAGGGCTTTCCAACAGAGCTATGCCTTCAGTTCTATATTTTTTATGTTGAGGTAGAGTCTCACTAAATCTGTAAGTTGCCTAGGCTATGCCCCTGGGCTGATCCTCCTGCCTCAGCTTCCCGGTGTGGTGTAATTACAGGTGTGCAACATTAGGCCTGGATTAGTAAGCATTTTAATAAGCATTTAATTGAGGTCAGTTAATACACAAAATGTTAAATATTGATTTTTAAGAAATAGAATACAGCCCTGCTCTTCTGAAATATATACTGTAGTGGAGAATATGTCCATATAAACAATTTTAGCAAAGTAACTATGCTATATTAAGTCTGTTTATGAGGTTCTTTGAGCACAGAGAATAAAGCAATATTGTCTACATGAGAAAAAATTTTTTTAAAAAGAATGATAATGGAAGTAGTGTTTGAGCTAAATCTTTTTCAATGATTCATTAGTTCACTGTTCACTAGGTGTATTAGTCACATTCCAGTTGCTGGGGCAAAATACTCCACATTTAAAACTTAAAAGAAAAGAGATTTATTTCAAATCACAGTTTCAGAGGGTTCAGCCCATGACTAGCTGTCTGGATCCAAGGCAGAAACATCATAGAAGAAAAGCATGAAAGAGGAAAATTGTTGAAACTATGCAGCCAGGAAACAGAAAAAGAATCTGGAAACAAGAATACACCCTTTCAGGTCACATCTCCAATAACTCACCTCTTTCTACAAGGCTTTATCTGCTAAGAACACATTCAGCCATGAGCTCATCACTAGATTAACACACTGATGAGTATGGTGCCCCATGATCCAATCACTTTCCAAAACAAATGAGACTGGGGGGAATTTTCAATCTAAACCATTGCACTAGGCAAAATAAGTAAAGGATTCTTCAGTCATGCTGTGGTTTGGGTATGGTTTGTGTGTGTCCCCCAATTTTCATGTGTTAGAAGCTTGGTCCCAGAGATGATAATATGAAGAGATGGCTAATTAGGTCACTAGGGGCACTGCTGTCTAACTGATCTCATGGGACCCCCACATAGCTCCCATGACAATCAGCTGCTACAAAGAGCAAGTCTGACCTTTGACCTTTCCTGCTCACCACATGATCTCTCCCTCTCACATACTCCTGTATTGTGGTGCTATCTGCCGTCCGACACATATTAGAGCCAAGCCTGGTTGAGCAAAAGCCAGAACCATGTTCTTAAACTTCCGGAACTGCAAACTAAATAAGCCTCTCTTTATAAAGTTCCAGCCATCATGCCCTGACATAGTTTTGTTAGAGCAACAGAAAACAAATTAATACAATCATCAAAGGCTTGACAGAACCTGGTAGCTCTGGGGGATGGCAAGTTGTCTAACAAGAGCGTGTGTGTGTGTGTGTGTGTGTGTGTGTGTGTGATGTGTACAATTCATGAGGATATTTGTGTTAATGCAGAGAAGTCAGATTGTGAATGGTCTTATAAGGAATTTAGGCTTGGTAATGAAGGCTTTGAAATAGTTTAAGCAGGAAAGTGATGAGGTAGATTAGCACTTGAGAAATTCCATTTTGGTTGAAACCTCTTCTTACAAGGGCTATAAGGGAAGAAGCAGTCTTCTTCATTTCGATTTAATTCAACCCTTATCAAACACTGTTTTTGAGTCAGACCTGTTTCCAGTTCCTTTAGAAAAAGTCATTTTTCAGTCAAATCAAACGAGGAATTGGGTTTGCTGCCTGGAAACATTTTCCATTTTGATACATTCTCTCTTGGGACATAGAGAGAGATAATCTTGAGTCAAATACAGTCTTTCATTTACATCAGTCTCGAGTGTCAGCCCCGCTGGGTTCATTCCAACAGGCTCCTCAGGTTTGCATGGGGAATAAAAAAGGAGAGAAAAAACCAACAAGTCTATTCCTCACCATTTTAGATGACTAAATTCCAAGGCTGCAAAAACTCTAGAAAGAGTCAATAAAAGCATTACAGCTCTTCAGGACATTGGTCTATAGCCTACATGAGCAATCCTGAATTTTATGGGTATATCTCATTTTATTTTTTACTAGTGAAGGAATGATCACTTCAGATGCCAGGAAATAACTGCTTCCAATGACATAAGATGAAAACCAGTTCCTCAGCTTTGTACAATTTTTTATCACTCCTTATAGGCAAGGAGAATTTAAATTGGAAATTTTGTCACTGTATAATTAGTCTTGGTTAAACATATTCCAAACTACTATTACTATTCTAAGTGTAAAATATTTATTTCCTAATGGTGTCAGTCATCTCATTAAAAATTATTGCATGAAGGTAGCACAGGAAATGGGGAAAAAATAAGAACCAAGATGCATCATGTACAGGTACAAGCGCCTGATGATAAATGTAAACATATTGTATACCTAAAATGTATCCATAAAAGAATTTAAGCAAAAAAAATTATTGCAGCAGTGAAGATACTACAAAGGTAATCGAAAATTTCTAGAAATACTTTCTAGATGTTAATGTAGTATTTATTTCCACCACCAGATGGCACAATTTAGCTTTTAACTTTTTTCCAAAAGTGTATTAGCATACCAGAAGCAAATTATTCAGAATAGTTTAATATGAGTGAATAATCTTGTCTCAAACAAAAGAACCATCAAAGAAATGGGTTAATGTCTTTCCTTTGTTCCAGCACCATCCATCCGTACCACCTGTTGCTTCTTTTGAAATCAGCTGAAGATTAAATATGTATAAAATACACATTGGAGGCACTGAGATAGGAGCACGGAGCTCCAAGTGGCCATATTTGCAAAGAGATGGTTTGAAAATCCGTAAGGTAATTAATAATATTGGTGTCTTGGCCACATGGAGCAGCTATCGCTCTCACAGCTCAAGAACTTCTTTCATTGTCTCATTTACCCTCCCAATACCTAATGATGACATTGAGAAAGGAGTGGGTGCACCTTTTTTGTTTTGTTTTATTACTTGGTTTTAGGGGTTTGTTTGTTTGTTTTACCCCCAGACAGTAAGAACCCTTCCTGACACAATAGACAGACGCTCACCACTGGTCACGTGAGTCTGTAAATGCTCTGCACGTTGCACTCATAATGGAACAAAAACTTACATGCTACAAATATGTAAAATTGCTGATAGGGAGGAAGATGGGGGAACTTGAAATATTTGTTACAAAAATTCAGGCCCAAATCCAGATAAAAGAATACATGCCATATAGCTTTTAAAATGTGAACTGAGATTCAAATGAGTTATTCACATAGGATTTGAGCTAAAATTCAAGGTATCGAGTTACTGAACTAGAAGATATTTGGACACTTTTACCCACTCATGCTTTACCACTTTCTTTCTGGAATCCTGTCTTGTGACTACTAAAAGACTTGCAACACCCATGTTTTCTAAGAAATGTCACAAGTTAGAACTTGTAAGCATAATTTGGATATGTGTTAATATAAGGAAAAGTTTGATTTTTAAAAATCTACTTACTGATTAACTGTCATTGAATAAGATTATGCCAATTTAGGAAATAGTAATTTTTAAAGGGCATATTTAAAATGTGAGTACTTCGGGAAAATTTAGCTTAACATAGGTGAGACATATATATATATATATTAGAACAGAGCCTCAAAAAGCAGAAACTATAAGTGTTAAGGGCTTATTATAAAATAGTGAAGCAGCTCTGAAATCACATTTTAAAAATTCTCGGTGGATCTTTTGATCCATAATCTTTTCTATTATCTAGTTGGCTGCTTCCAACTTTTCTTTCCAGCCCTGCTTTCTCCTTCTCTCAGCCCTGCCAATCAGTGTCCCAGTTCATACAGGCAGCTGTCAGCCCCTCCATGTGTCCATCTTCACGGATACAGATCCTAGGATGCCTCTGTGAATGAAACTTTTCAGAATCAATAACCTACAGACACAACCCTCTTCCTTTAGGTAACGCTCCTAATTGAAGTTACTTACTATCAGTTACCACGAAATTTCTCTCAGTATTTTGAAATGGTGTTATGATTTTTTTTCCTGGTTCTATAGATCTCCTCTTACAATGGAATTTCAAAAGAAGCAATGTTGTCCACTAGTCAGTCTTTCTACTACTTCCCTGTTATTCTTAAAATATCTGCCATTCTGAGTGCACCTTAGTTTGCATGACATTACTGGCCCGAGAGCTACCAACACCACAGAAACTTGAAGAGGCATGAGCATCTGTGGCTCATGAAATCAGTGTAAGATTGGCAAGAAACACCAAATCATTCTCCATTCTGTTCAAACTTTGCCTAATTCTCAGCCTAATTTCTTGAATCTTTGGAATGACTCAGCAGTCAAGAACTAGTTTGTAAGTTCTTACTACTTCTGGGAAAGACATGTTTGAACCTACAGTTGTTCCTCACTCGGGTCTCTTAAGAAACTTTAGATCCTTCTCTCTACACAATCACAAAATTTTAGCCCCAACCAGTATATAAATCATTCAAAAAATCTTTTGTTGAACTTTTTTTAAAAATTCTTTTATTGGTACATTTTAGGTATACAATACATCCAATATTTCCCATTGGGAACTTGTACCTTTACATGATGTATCTTGGTTCTTATTTTTTCCCCATTCCCAGCCCTCACTTCATCCCCTCCACCCTTCCCTATTTACATAGACTTTGTTTCCATTTTTTCCATTTCTCATCATTTTTCCTTTCCCTTCTTTCCTTTCCCCTGCCCCTTCCACTTCCCCTACCCCTTTGGACCTTTTCTTCCTATTTCTTCCTATTTCCTTTCTATTTTTTATATGTTCTAGGCACTGAGATTTTTAAAGAAAAACAATAATAACAAAGAATAAAACTTTGATCTTCACAGTTTTCATTCCAATGGCTTTCAAAGGAATATCAGTAAAAAGTGTGAAATAAGAGAAGTATCAAGTAACCTGAGTATGAGAACAGGAGTTCATTAGGGCTCTAACCCTATTCCTTTCCTTGGCTCTTCAACTTTCTACTTCAATTCTAGAGCCAATGGATGCTAAAAGAAAGAGTATGTTGTTGACATTATGGTTTAAATCTAAAATGTCTCCCCCAAACCTGTGTTCAAAGGTGATTGGAACATAGGGACATTTATTTACTTATCAGTAGATTAATCCACTGAGTATACAGCTAAATGTGCTGTTAGGAGATAGTTCTGGTAAAAAAAATATAGACCAAAGAGAGCATGATCTGAAAGGTGTATTCTTGTCCATGGCTCACTCCTTCTTTCTTCCTCTATTTCATCCTCTTGGCTGAGATGGCTTGAACACCCTTCCTACACTGTACTGTGCTTTCCACTATGCCATTTTTGCCTTGGAGCCAGCCAACCACAGACTAAACCCTCTGAAACCATAAGTCAAGTACATCTCTCCTGTGGGCCAGGGATTTAACTCAGTGCCTCCACGCCTGCCTCACAAGCGAAAGGTCCTAAGTTTGATCCCTGGTATGAGAAAATAAATAAATAAATAAAAATAAATAAATAAAACTCTCCTTCTTCAATTTGCAGGTGTTAGGTATTTTGTCACAGTGATAAAATGTGACTAATGCATCAGATAAGCTCAAATTCTTGGATTTATACTTACTGTTGGGTGACTCAAAGTAGCTATTTCTTTCAGTTTTCATTTCCTCATCAAATTCATGAGGACAAACAGTGACTCAGTTACCAGACGGCTGGGGGTATTAGATGAGCTGGTATCAGGAAAGCACTTAGTGCAATGCCTGGCCTTCTATCAGATGCCCACTAAGAGCATGATAAAATTAGTATTTATTGAGCAGCTTGTTGGAGGACCAGGATCTTTGCCAGGTATTTGTTCACGCACCATCTTGTTATTTCTCTGAGGCATCTTGGATGTAAACTTTATTTTGATATCATAAAAAGACTCAGAAAAGAGGCTTACCTAATTATACACAGCTAGCAAGATGCGGGGACAGATTAAAAAATCATGATTTTTTTATTTGCAACCTAGTTTTTCCTTTATACATTGTCAAGGAATACAACATTGTCTTAGAAGACAGGACTATCACAAGGTGCTCAGAGTTCTTTAGTCCAGTTCTGCAACCCATGGGTCAGAGTTGTGCTGCTGTAGCATGCCCTTGTCAGGTTTCTTCAGGGAAGAGAGAATAAAGCCTTCTCCCTTGGGGTGAGGCAGAGAGCTTTTAAGTTCTTCTCCACAGAGAACATGTTGCAGCAGTCTGCAGAATAAGAAAGAAAGAATTGAGTTGATTTTTTTCTTTGTCCAATAATGCAATGCGTGGATTCTCAAAGTTAATGGCATCTTAAATGTGGTCTAGCTGTTGGCATAGCCTAGTATATGGAAGAGTTTCTCTGTGTCTACTGCTTAGAACAAATCTCAAAGCAGACAAAACTTCAACATGAAAGGCAAGAGAGCAAGCACTAAATGCCAAGAACCTGTCCAAGGACTCAGAAGCCTTGGAGATCAGTCCTTAGCTCGCCTTTTAGAAGCCATTCTCTGAACTAAGGCCAGCATTCTACCTGAGTTTGCCTTTGGAGTCATGTCACAAGATGAAAGACAGATGTGTCGTTTACCATTAATGAACTTGGAGTCTCGCACTTATATTAGTACATTTCTTGATTTCAAACAGTATTGCAAGTTGAATGCCTATTAGGGAAATTATCACTTGGCTTTATTTCAGTTCAGCATCTGTCATTCATGTGCAAATAGCAATCTGGTAGGGTTTTAGTCCATCCAACACTGTGGGTTGGAGATTAATATTTGCTCCACCTTGCTTTTTTACCTTTTCTCTTCTTTCTGTTTCCCAACTCGTCTATCATTGACAAGAATTTTAATCTAATGGACAAGAAATTTGATTCTAAACTCCATGTAATTCCTTGCATGTATCATAGCATTACTATATAACAACATTCTTTGGAATTCTTTTAGCAAATATTTAAATGTTTAAAACTTTTTGTATGCATAGATTGTTTGAAATCAACACACTTAAACATTTGCAATTAAACAACAATACATGCTTCTGTTCTCCAGACTTTTAACTTTGCTCTCAATTATTTTTGTAGAATTAGGAGCATTGCTGATTAGTGTATGTTTTGGTTGTATGTACACAAGTGTGTATGTTTAATAGGGTTCATGAAGCAATAGATCCCTCAGTATTTCTAGGAAATAGAATTGTCTTACACATATGACTTTGCTTACTTCCAAACCATATCTTCTCCAATGCTATTCTCTAAAGCAGCTATTCTTCACCCAGACTTTTTACTTCAGCTTCTTCCTTTGAATACTCATCCAAATGAACTCATGCTCACTTCACCTCAGTCCTACTTTTCCAAGCCAGAACTTGAACTGACACAATTTTCCATCCTCAGTGCCACTTAAGAGTCATGAAAGAACACTTTGCTGGGTTTCCCAATCTTGGAAGCCTTGATGAATTCTGAAGGTACTACTTTTGTCTATACGCTTCATAAACATCTGTCAACTACCCTCATAAGGACAATACTGGCTCATCTATAACTCATAAGTTTCTCCTACCTTTCTAGATAACATGATACTTGGCTCACAATTTTTCTCCCAACCCCTATCATTTGCCATCAACCTACCTCCATATCATCCTATCCTTGCCCCTCCTTACATTAGTCAAGTACACTTACATCTACTGCAGGACATTTCATAGCAAGGGGATCCCTTATCTAAAAACACCACCCTATGATGAAGAGCTCAAATTCACCATACTTTTTGATAACAACTTCTTTTCCAGACGTTATTTATTTCCTTGCTCCTTGTAGTACTTGATCTCCTTCCTCCTAGCCCTACAGCCCCTCAGCCCCTTGCACTGCATCCAGCCTTTGGTGCCTTTTTCACTTTATACTTTCCCTTTGTTTAATCAGTGTGTGGATTAACTTTTTCAGTGATTCAATCTCTAACTTAAACCATCCAATAATATACTAAGGTCTATGATGCTCAGAAGAAAAGTGACATGTGGCCGGGGATTTAGCTCAGTGGCGCTGTGTCTGCCCTCAAGCCCAAGGTCCTGAGTTCAATCCCTGGTACACCCCCCCCCAAAAAAAAAAAACTGACATGTAATCCTTGTCTTAAACATTTTACAACTAATTCAGGAGGTAAATTCATGTGGATTTCATCTTCAAAGATAACAGTAACTTTTGTTTTGTTTTAGCTCAGAGTTAAAATGGTTTTCTTTCTGGTTATCCAGGTGGTAAACTACAAACTCCTTCTCTACATTTAAAAATACTCTGCCTCATCTGCTCATGTACCCTGACAGTTTTGTATTGCATCAGTAGATCAACATGATAAAATAAAGGTCTTTGATGCAGTAATCTTTCTTATTATGAAATCATCAAGAAATATTTTGTTGTTGGTTCACTTAACATAACATAGTCCTCATTAGCAAAACCCACTAAAACTGAAAAATCTAATTACAGTATTAATAATTAAATATTTGGAAAAAGTCAATATATTGGTCCCATTGCAATAACGAAATTAACTGTTCTTTCTCCATAGTAGTGGAATTATCAAGATAAGTAGATAGCTCCAAATGTGGCAGAAAATGATTTAAATTAAAACTTTCAAAAATTCACCCCTCACCTATACTTAGTTTTTTAACAGATTATGAGATTTCTGTTTTATGGAGTGAAAAAGCATCAGAGCAACATTTGCATGTAAAATAGATCAGACACTGTCCACAGTCATCTTCAGACTAAGATTGACAAAGATTTTCTAGCTCATAGGAAAACATGACTCTAGTTCAATGTGATACATTTCTCAGTGGAGGAAGATAAAAGAACACATTGTTTGTTTTTGTGTTTCTTTGTTTTGTCTTTCTGCTTTTAGTCTTTTTATTTTTTTTGGCAAACCAATCATAAATAACTCCAGTATAATCATGTTAGTAAAGTAACTGTAATTGGAAACAGAACAAATCTCCTAGCAGATGAAAGGGCAAGAAATCAAGTAACAGTAGGAGGAGACCTGGGAGGATCATAAATGAGTTTAAGTCTGCAGTGCCCGATTATTTTCCTAACAAGGTGTTTATGAAATTATCAGGGTCATTATGGGTCAACTAGCTGTTGTTCTTGAGAATTTGCACAAGGTTGGACAGGATTCAGAAGACAGGAGAGGTAATTCTGCTTCAGAGAATAAAAAACTTAATAACTTGGCTGGGAAGAATGGTCAGAGGAAATCACACGAAAAGTGATTTGGAAGATCTTTAAGGACCAAAGAGCAATGGGTGATAATCTGCTTATTTTCTTGAGTAATAAACACTAAAACAATAATTTAATTTCTGATAAATAAATAGTCATAATATATTAGGGCAGAGATACAGATTTTAATTTCTTATAAATTTACTAAAGTAAATGGATGACATTATGGGTGAATATTGCAGGAATGGCAACAATAGTACCTGCTAATTCATCAAGCATAAATGGAAAGTGAGATCTACCTCCCTTCTCCCTCATAGTGTAATTTCTAGATAACCTAGGGAAGGGGATGGAGGAGGGAGCCCACCCAAGAGATGTTATGGCACAGTTACAGGTGCAGACTTTATATTCAAACACTTTAAGATTTTATTTTTATTAAATTCTTTTATTGGTACATTGTAGGTATACAACACAATTACATTTCTCATTGGGAATTGTACCTTTACATAACGCATCTTGGGTCTTATTTTTTCCCCATTCCTAGCCCTCCCTTCACGCCCTCCACCCTTCCCTATTTACAAAGACTTTATTTCCATTTTTTCCATTTCTCAGCATTTTTCCTTTCCCTTCTTTCCTTTCCCCTGCCCCTCCCACTACCCCTACCCCTTTGGACCTTTTCTTTCTATTTTACATTCTCGATTCTCCATTCTAATCATTGGTACATTTTAGGTATACAATATAATGACATTCATCATTGGAAATTTGCACCTTTACTTAATCTCTCTTGGTTCTTATTTTTCACCCTTGCCCAGCCCTCCCTTCAACCCCTCCATTCCTCCCTATTTACAAAGATTTTGTTCCTATTTTTACATTTTCTCATATTAATCCCATTCACTTCTATCCTTTCCCCTAGCCCTCCTACTTCCTTCCCCTTTGCCCCTTTTCTTCCTATTTCACATTGCCTATTATACACTTAGTCCTTATTTACACTTTCAGTTTCTCACACCAGAGAAACTATTTGGAATTTATTCATGTGTGTCCTATTTATTTCACTTAAGAGTATTGCCTCATTGTGCATCCACTTAGCTATAAATGTCTCTAATTTCTCATTTTTTATGGCTGAGTAGTACTCCATTTTATTTAAAAAACCACATTTTTTTATCCAGTCTCCAGTTGATGGGCATTTGGGCTTTTTTCAAGTTTTAGCTATTACAAACTGTGCTGCTATGAACATGGGTGCACATATATCACTGTGGTATGATTCTTTTAATTCTTTGGGGAAGATCCCCAGCAGTGGAATAGCAGGGTCAAATGGGACTTCCAGCCCTAGTTCTTTGAGGTATCTCCATACTGATTTCCACAGTGCCTGCACCAGTCTACACTCCCACCAGCAGTGGAGCAGGGTTCCTCTTTCCCCACAGCCCCGCCAGCATTTGTTATTGGTTGATTTCATGACAGCAGCCATTCTTTCTGGAGTGAAGTGGAATCTCAGCGTTGTTTTCACTTGCATCTCTCGAATGACTAGCAATGTTGAAAATTTTTTCATGTATTTATTTGCTATTTCTACTTCTTTGTCTGAGAAATGTCTGTTCATTTCAGATGCCCATTTTTGGATTGGGTCTTTAAATTTGGGAGGTCTGATCTTTTTAAGTCCTTTATAGATTCGAAATAGTAGACCTTTGTCTGAGGAAGAGCAGGTGAAGATTTTTCCCCACATTGTGGGTTGTCTCTTCACACTGCTGGTGGTTTCTCTTGCTGTGCAGAAGCCTTTTAATAAGAAGAGATCCCACTTGTTGATTGTTTGTGCTAGTTCATGGACAAATGAGGTTTTGTTCATAAAATCTTTTCCTACACCGATGTCTTCAAGGGTTCTACCTAAACTCTGTTCCAACTGCTTCAGAGTTTCTATTTTAATATTTAGATCTTTAATCCATTTTGATTTTAGTTTAGTGCATGGTGAGAGATACAGGTCTAGTTTTAATCTTTGGCAAGTTGAAGCCCAATTTTTCCAGCACCATTTATTAAAGAGGCTATCTTTCCTCCAGTGAGGGTGTTTGGCTCCTTTATTGAAGATGAGATGGCTGAGTGTGTCTGGCATTGTTTCTGCATCTTCTAATCTGTTCCACTGGTCCTCAAGTCTGTTTCTTTGCCAGTATCATGCTGTTTTTATCACAGTAGCTTTGTAGTATAGTTGCAGGTTGGGGATTGTGATACCCCCTGCCATGTCTCTGTTACCTAGAATTGTTTTTGCTATTCTTGGTCACTTCTTGTTCTAAATGATTTTTTGGATTGTTTTCTCAAGGTCTATGAAGTATCCTGCTGGGATCTCAATTGGAATTGCATTAAATCTATATAGCAGTTTTGGAAGTATGGCCATTTTCACTCTATTAATCCTTCCTACCCAGGAGCAGGGGATGTCTGTCCATTTTCTGATATCATCTTCAATCTCTCTTTTCAGAGTGACATAGTTTTCAGAGAAGAGGTCTTTGATTTCTTTCATTAGGATGATTCTTAGGTATTTCAGTTTTTTGGGTGCTATTGTGACAGGAATTATTTCCCCTATTTCTCTCTCAGTGAGTCTGTCATTTGTGTAGAGGAAAGCTATTGATTTTTGTGTGTTGACCTTGTAACCAGCTACTTGACTGAATTTAGTTATTAAGTCTAGAAGACTTTTGGTGGAGTTCTTGGGGTCTTCTATATAGAGTATCATGTCATCTGCAAATAATGACAATTTGAATTCTTCATTACCTATCTTTATTCCTTTTATTTCTTTCTCTTGTCTAATTGCCGTGGCTAATGTTTCCAGAACTATATTGAACAAGAGTGGTGATAGTGGACATCCTTGTCTTGTTCCTGATTTTAGTGTGAAGGATTTGAGTTTTTGACCATTTAGTATGATATTGGCTGTTGGTTTTTCATAGATGGCTTCTATCAGTTTGAGGTAGAGACCATCTATTCCAATTTTTTGTAGGGTTTTTATCATAAATGCATGTTGGATTTTGTCAAATGCTTTTTCTGTGTCTATGGAGATAATCATATGGTTTTTGTCCTTGGCTCTATTGATATGGTGTATTACATTGATTGATTTGTGTATATTGAACGATCCCTGCATCCCTGGGATGAATCCAACTTGATCAGGGTGGATGATCTTCTTGATGATCTTCTGCATTCGGTTTGCCATTATTTTATTAAGGATTTTTGCATCTATGTTCATTAGTGAGATTGGCCTATAGTTGTCTTTTTCAGTTGGGTCTTTCTCTGCTTTGGGGATCAAGGTGATGCTTGCTTCCAGAAATGAATTTGGGAGTATTGCTTCCCTTTCAATTTCATTGAAGAGTTTCAACAGTAGTGGCAGCAGTTCCTCTCTAAATGTCTTGTAGAATTCAGCAGTGAAGGCATCAGGGCCCGGGCTTTTCTTAGTTGATAAGTTTTTAATTACATTTTCAATTTCATTGGTTGATATTGGATTGTTCAGAATTTTTAGGTCTTCTTCGTTCAACTTTGGCAATTCATATGTATCTAGGAATCTGTCCATTTCTTCTGTGTTGTCCGTCTTATTGGCATATAGGTTCTGGAAGTAGGTATTGATGATCCTCTGGATTTCTGTTGGGTCTGTTGTCATTTCACCCTTTTCATTCCTAATTGCATGGATTTGGGCCTTTTCTTTCCTTTTTCTGACAAGGTTGGCCAAAGGTTTGTCAATTTTGTTGATTCTTTTGAAGAACCAACTCTTGGCTTCATTGATTTTTTTGTATTGTTCTCTTAGTCTCCATTGCATTGATTTCTCCTCTGATCTTTATAATTTCCTCCCTTGTATGAGCTTTGGGGTTGTCCTGCTCTTCTTTTTCTAGAAGCTTGAGGTTCAGCATCAGGTTGTTTAATTGGGCTCGTTCTGTTTTCCTAATATGCATATTCACTGCTATGAATTTCCCTCCTAAGACTGCTTTCATTGTGTCCCATAGATTCCGATATGTTGTATTGTCATTGTCATTTAATTGAAGACACTGTCTGATTTCTTATTTCATATCCTCTGTGACCCATTGGTTATTCAGAAGTGTGTTGTTCAATTTCCACATGTTTATGAAATTTTTTGAGTTTCTTTTGGTATGGATCTCCAATTTCATCGCACTATGGTCTGATAATATACAAGGGATAACTTCAATTCCTTTGCACTTACTTAAACATGTTCTATGTGTGAGTATGTGGTCTATTTTGGAGAATGACCCATGTGCAGCTGAGAAGAATGTGTATTCTGATTTTGTGGGGTGGAACACTCTGTAAACCTCTGTTAAGTTCATTTGTTCAAGAGTTCGATTGAGTTCTAGCATTTCATTACTTATTTTTAGTCTAGTTGATCTATCTATTTGTGACAGTGGGGTGTTGAGGTCCCCCACTACAATTGTATTAGTGCATATATGACTTTTCATGTCGATTAGTATTTGTTTTATATAGTTGTGTGCACTAGTGTTTGGTGCATAGATATTTATGATTGTCATCTCTTCCTCTTGGATTCTTCCCTTTACAGGGATGTAGTGTCCTTCTTTGTCTCTCTTAATCAGTGTTTGTTTGAAATCTACTTGATCTGCCAAGAGGATAGCTACTCCTACTTTTTTTCGGGTTCCTGTCACATGCAGCATTGTTTTCCACCCTTTAACTTTCAGTCTATGAGTTTCCTTTTGAATGAAATGTGTTTCTTGTATGCAGCATATTGTTGGATTTTGCTTCTTGACCCATTCTGCCAGTCTATTTCTTTTGATTGGTGAATTGAGACCATTAACGTTGATGGTTATAACTGAAACATATTGACTTGTCATTGCCATGACTTTTTCTTTTTGTTGTGTTCTCCCCCTTTACTTTTAATTTCTTGTCATGCCAGATGGGTTCATTCTGCTTTGCTTCCTGGGGTTGTGATCCTCAATGTCTGTTCCTAGGATATTGTGTAAAATTCTTTGGCGTGCTGATTTGGTATTCATGAAGTTCCTAAGGTGCTCTTTGTCATTAAAGTATCTCATTTCTCCATCCATTTTGAAAGATAGTTTTGCAGAGTATATCAATCTGGGTTGGAGGCTGTTTTCTTTTAGGGCTTGGAATATGTCACTCCAAGCTCTTCTTGCCTTGATGGTTTGTGTTGAGAAGTCTGCTGTGATTCTGATGGGCTTTCCTTTGTATGTGATTTGTTTCTTTTCTCTGACTGCTTGGACAACTTTGTTCTTCTGTTGTGTTTCTGAAATCTTAACAATTATATGCCTATGTGTAGATTTTTTTTGATCAAAGCTATTTGGAGTCCTATATGCCTCACTTATCTGTATGTCAAACTCTTTTCCCCTTCTTGGGACGTTTTCTGCCATTATTTCTGTGAAGAGATTTTTTATGTCATCTCCACTCTCTCCTGTTTCTTCATTGAGTCCAATCAGTCTTATGTTATTCTTCTTTGCATCATCTAGCAGCTGCTGGATTGATTTCTCATGTTCCCTTATAATTTTGAAGCAATTTTTCTTTTCCTGGTCACTAATTGCAATCTTATCTTCTATATCTGAAATTCTGCCCTCACATTGGCTCATTCTGCTGTGTAGACTTTCGGTGGAGTTTTTCATGTCCTGGAAATCTATTTGCATCTGTTTTATGGATTCCATCATGTTTCTGAGCTCCTCTCTAGATTTATTAATCATGTCTTACACTAGGGGCACCATTTCTCCTGTTGTCTGCGAAATTATTTCTGATTTCATTTTTTCCAGATCCCCTTTTGTTGCCAGTTCAGTGGGTCCAGGTGGTTGAGTATCAGAGTGTTCCATCTCATTTCCCTTTGGGGTTGCTGTAGGTGATCTGGAAGTCTGGTTTTGAGACTTATTTATGTGTTTTCTTATTTCAACTGGGGCCGGGGGCTCTTAGCACCTGCACAGATTACCTCCTCTGAGCTGGGAGAGGTGGGACAGGGGCCAAGAGCAGTGGTAGGGATGGTGACCCAAAAGCTCTTTCCTGTGGGCTGGGAGCAGCGGGAGGGATGGTGGCTGGGAAGCCCCTTCCTCTGGACCAGGAGCAGTGGGATGGCAGCTCAGAAGCCTCTTCCTCTGGGCTGGGAGCAGCAGTAGGGATGGCAACCCAAAAACTCTTTCCTGTGGGCTGGGAGCAGCGGGAGGGATGGTGGCTGGGAAGCCCCTTCCTCTGGACCAGGAACAGTGGGATTGCAGCTCAGAAGACCCTACTTCTGGGCCAGGAGCGGTGGGAGGGATGGTGGCCCAAAAGCCCTTTCCTCTGGGCTGGGAGCAGAGGGAGGGATGGTGACCGGGAAGCCCCTTCCTCTGGACCAGGAGCAGTGGGATGGTGGCTCAGAAGCCCCTTCCTCTGGTCCGGGAGCAGCGGGACTCAGTACCTTGGTCTGGTGGTCTGGTGTCCTCTGCGTCTTTGTAGTGTGGAACCAGGTGGCTGCCTGTCTACAGCAGGGTGATTCCGTGTTTTCCGCATGACTCGGGACCTCGGTAGGGCGTGCACAGACCTGCCTGTCTGCAGCAGGGTGATTCGGCATCTTCTGCGAAATTTAAGGTTAAATCTTCATTCTGTTTCTTACAAATAATAGCGTCTTGGGCAACTTACACAATCTCTCCAAGATTCATTTTCTTAATCTGTAAATTAGGAATGATAATAGTAACACCTACTGAAAGATAAAAGATTTAGTATAGTGCCTGTTGAATTAGGGATAACACTAGGTAATTTAAAAACTGATCAATCTATGTATCTTCCCAATATATCATGAGTCCTTCAAGAACAAAGATTATAGATTTTGCCTTCATGTGACAGCTGTACATAGTAAGGAGCCTAACACAAAATACAGGCCTGGTATTAATCCAATAGTTCACATTTAGTGTTCATATTTCACACTTAATAACTTACATAGGCAGATACTCCAAGAAAATGGTAAACAAAAAGAGTCAAGAACTGGACATGAGGCAGTTTAGAAGGGGTGGAACGGGAAGGACCAGTCAGTTCTCCACTGGTCAAAACAAGAGAGAGTCAAATGTGGAAGCAGTAGGTTCATAAAATAGCAGCAGAAGCAGGAACACAGGTGTGAGCTTTATTCTTGACAAAAGCACCTTCTCCTCTAGCCTCTTTTATACTTCTTTTTGGGATCATAGATGTTTGCAAGAAGAAACTGTGACATGCAAGTAACAGAAGTACTATGACTGTACATCTCTTTTATGATTAAGGAACAAACAAGTGCTAGAGCCACATAAGGGCTTTTATTCCTTAGAAGAACTGAGGGAAAAATTGGAGAGCCATCTTCTATTCATTATTTCAGCAAAATCTGTGGAAGTTCATTGGGCAGTGGGTGCCAAGGATGCAAACATACATGAAACATGCCCTTACCTTATGTTCTGCTCACTGGAAAATTCCAGTAGGAAAACATACTGTAAAGCTAGAGAAAAGCCATTGAAATATATACAAAGGCCCTGAGTCAGTGCCCTGAGAGTGAAAATCAGAATGGCAGACTAGACAGAGAAAGTGATGTTGGAGAGGGTTGGTGTACATGGTGGACAGGCAATTGCGAGTAAAAGGAAGAGTAGCTCTTACAGTCTGAGCCTATGCACAGAACCAAACTTACCCCCTTGCCTGGGGCATCTCCAAGCTTGGATCTGGTTGTTAGAACCGCGCTCATCTTTTAAGAGAACTGAGCTCTTCACTGCTCATCGAGTTTTCTCTTTCAGGCTTAGGCTGTGTCAGGTAATTGACATTGCTCGGTGTTTGCCCTTATTGTGTTATATGCGTTAATAGAAGGCTGGAGTGTCTGATAGAGAAGTTATCATTATTGACTGGAAGAAATCTTCAGGAATATTTCTCTGTGATTGATACTGTGTTCAAGCATCCTTGCATTTTTTTCTTTGGCTTGAATAATGGGAAGCAATTATGCTTACTGAATCTAGAAATGAAAGAAAACCCAGAGGATTGAATTAGAGCTTTTACAGTGATGATGAAATCTGACTAGTGATTAGAATAAACTTGGCTAGTAAGTAAGGATAGATAGCATATTTAGAAAATTCAAAGAAACAAGAGAGTATGTCTGCTATGTATTTTTAAATATGGTGGAAAAATATACTAGAGCTATTGCATATTTGACATTCATCATATGTACTATGATTTGCTAAAAGTTTCAGCATTAGGGAAAAAAATCACATCATTTGTTAGAAAACCCAGTGGCCCATTTAGACCAGTATTTCCCAACCCATCAGTGGTGATGGACAGGTTTTTATTTCTATTCAGAAAAAAACTACACATTTCTAAAATATCATAGAAATGAATTACTAGTAAATGAAATTACAAAATCAGGCACAAAAAGCACAAGTGTCAGTTGTATATTATTACATTCAATAGACATAAGTTACTCTGTCTAATTTATTTTTATAAAAGTTTCTAAATGCTTACTTTTGGTTTCTTCACTTATTGCTTCATGGGCCAGGAAAAGTCATGGGTCAACACAGACCCAAGAAGTATATTTTGAGTGGCACAGACTTAAGTCTTGGTGTACACATGTGTCTGAGAAACCCCTGGTATAGCGGAAGAGAGAGGTCAGAAGCCTTGTGTTCTGAATCAGTTCTTTCACTTACTAAAACTTGCTAGTCCTCCTGCTTATTTGTCTGGGAAATTGTGAGATTTGTACAGATGATTTTAGCAATCTTTTCTCGCTATAAAATCTCATGTTTCTATGATTAAAGATTTAGAAATAAAGTCTTTGGGAAGAAAAATGCACTAGATTATTTAATATTAGGAAGGAAATTGGGATAATTATGCTGCTCTTATATTTGCATGAATTCAGGTCATCCTAAGCTCCACTACCTACACAAAATAACAGACCGATATAGATACAAGGATTCTGCTACCTAAATTACCATCTTGGCCACCTATAGGTAAGTGGAAAGACTACAGTAAACTCTAGAAACACTAAACTTTCTATTGACATTTTGCTAATAATTGTAACTCTGGTGCTGGTGCCAGTTGTCATAGACAAGGAATTTTATAATGATGAGAACTGTGCCATTTGTTCCATGTCTATAAAGCACAGAACAAAAAGACACAGACTTGAGCTTTACTGTCAGATACTCATATATATGTTCTTCTCTGTTCAGTGCAAGCATTGTTCCACTCTGTAACAGTTTACCTGGAAAGGATCCCTCTTTGAAGATCATTAATAAGAAGGCACTTTCCTTTTCTGAAATGGTTTGCTAACAGCTAATATAAAAGCAGAACGATGAGCAAGAAGGTCTCCTGGACTGTGATTTGTTGTTGCTGCTGTTATACAGTTGCTTAAGTTTAACTTAAAAAATCAGCTAATAATAATATTTAGCTTAATTCTTCTGAAAATAATGATATTTCTACTCTGCAGATCCAGTGCCTTTCTTCAGGCTCAGGTTAGCTCATCAAGTTCACTCTTCCATTAATTATATTCTTGAAATTTCTCTCTCGCTCTACTTCTGTTCCTGCCTTTAGATTATTTCCTCTTTCATGTGCCTTCCATCAAAAATTAGCCCTGACTATACAAAGTTAGCAGATTAGGCAACTGCTTTTCTGGATCACTGAATATTTTGCCCAAGGGGAGAAATTAATTCAACTCAGCCTTTCTTAATAGTGATACATCATAGCTATAGGGGTCCAGAGACGAAGATAACTACATCTTCTTACTTTAAGAACCTCTGACAATGAACTCTTCCTCAGCTATGGACAGAAGACTGGAAAGCCATTGCCTAAATATTACACACTAACCAAACTGTCGATCCTACTTACAATATCCATCCTACCAGGTTCTTAACAGTAGCAATAAAACAGCTAGCTACCTTGTGCAAAATAAAAGTACCCAAGGAAAGCTCTTCAGAGAGATCAAGGAAGTTCTGTGAGCCCAACAAGTTTCAAGTCTCTATGACCCCTTGGAATTGGTCTCCAATTACTGGCTCTGTACTTGAGCATAGGGTGTATGGATTTATAGGTGACAGGCTTAGATTTAAGTGTGTTCTAAAGCTCACTCAATTCAACAGACTGTATTCTCACACCTATTAAGAGCAATCCAGTCTATTGAGTAATAAGAGTCACTACATCCAGAAATTCCAATCTAGTTGAGGAAAAAGATGCATATAGACAAATTACTCTAACACAGGTCAAACTGAGCAGTGCCAAAAGAGCCACAGATACCCAAATGAGTCAAGAGAGAAAGTGAGTCAATATATGGAAACCTTCTTAAATGCTGGTGTTTAAAAAATGTAAAAATTGGGCCTGGGATTTAGCTCAGTGGGTCCGGTGCCTGCCTCGAAAGCACAAGGTTCCAAGTTTGATCCCCGGTACCAAAAAAAAAAACCAAGTGAAAATCTTTTTTTAATATTTCATACAAAAGTAATACACTTTTGATTTCTTCATTTATCAAAATAATATAGAAATAAAATGAAAATCGCACAATCCATCACTAGAAAAAAATTAATTTTAACATTTATAGCAAGAGTTTTACCTATGTAAACATGAATACTCTTCAAAGAAAATGTAATCATCAGTGTGTGTTCCTTGGTTCCACCACTCTCCCTGTGCGGTACATAGTTATCATTTTTCTATGTAATTAGCTATTTCTATATAATAGGTACAGATCATAATTTTTATGTTGCCTTTATTGCTGATAATGATGCTAGCTGCTTAGAGTTTAATAGTAAGAAAACTCTGATACTATGTCCTAAATAAGTTAGAAGAAATACTTCAAGCCATTAGTGATGTCTCCTTAAATTCAGGTTATACTTACTCCAAATATCGATTATGACCATCTCATTTCTATACCTCTCTTAATTCTACATATTATTCTATCATATAATTACAAATAAAATTTAACTAATTCCACAGTTTTGGACATTTAGATGATTTTCAAGTTTTCCCTAGTACACACAACTCCCTGATGAATACCCTTATGCATATATAGTTGTCATTTGCATAACTATATTGTTTTTAGTATATGGGCTGCCAAAGTGAACACTGCAAAACTATATTGTTAACAAAACTTTCTAGAAGTGTGATTACTGTGATACAGAAAAGTTTTAGATAACTTAATAGATTGAATATTAAGGTAGTTGTAGAAGCAAAATAAGTAATGTGTTCTTTTAAGATTTGCTTTTTGGGCCCGGGATTTAGCTCAGTGGTCCCTGCGCCTGCCTTAAAAGCGCAAGGTCCCAAGTTAGATCACCGGTACCAAAAACAAACAAAACAAAACAAAAAAATGATTTACTTTTCCCATAACTCCTTGTTTAAGGTGATGATTATCTGACTCTAACCAGTAACTTCATTAACCTAACAAAGTTACCATGCCAGGGTGAATTTACAATGTATATGTGCCTATCTTGTGTCTGTGACCTATAAATAGGAACTGGAATTGCATTTACACATCATTTGTATTTACACTAGGGATGAGATAATGGCTAAAAAGGATATAAAAAGGGAAATGCTGAACAAAGGGCACGGATACTGACCAGACTGGTTTCTGGTATTCCCACCCGCTAGCGAGAAGAAATCTTATTATTTTATCCAAATTCTGTGTCTCTGTGTATTTCTTTCTGAGATTTCCATAACAACTGAAGCAGAATATATGAAAAATTCTAAGGTATATTTAAAATTAATTTAATTGATACATTTTAGGTATACAATATAATGGCATTCATCATTGAAATTTGCAACTTTACCTAATCTCTCTTGGTTCTTACTTTTCCCCCTTCCCCAGCCCTCGCTTCAACCCCTCCATCCCTCCCTATTTACAAAGACTTTCTTTTCATTTTTTTCATTTTCTCATATTAATTCCATTCCCTTCTTTCCTTTCCCCTACCACTCCCATTTCCCCTTCCACTTTGACTCTTTTCTTCCTATTTCACATTATCTATTATACCTTTTACACTTTATTTACACATCCAGTTTCTCACACTAGAGAAACTATTCGGTATTTATACATGTGTGTCCTATTTATTTCACTTACGAGTATGGCCTCAGTGTGCATCCACTTAGGTATAAATGTCTCTAATTTTCATTTTTTATGGCTGAGTAGTACTCCATTTTATTTAAAAACTACATTTTCTTTATCCAGTCTCCAGTTGATGGGCAATTGGGCTGCTTCCAAGCTTTGGTGATTACAAACTGTGCTGCTAAGAACATGGGTGCAGATATATCATTGTGGTATGATTCTTTTAATTCTTTTGGGAAGATACCTAGCAAGAGAATGGCTGAGTCAAATGGGACTTCCATTCCTAGTTCTTTGAGGTATCTCCATACTGATTTCCACAGAGGTTCCACCAGTCTACACTCCACCAGCAGTGGAGCAGGGTTCCTCTTTCTCCACAGCCCCAACAGCATGTTATTGGTTGATTTCATGATAGCAGCCATTCTTTCTGGGGTGAAGTGGAGTCTCAGTGTTGCTTTCTTTTGCATCTCTCAAATGACCAGTGGTGTTGAACATTTTTTCATATGTTTATTTGCTATTTCTACTTTTGTCTGAAAATGTCTGTTCATTTCAGATGCCTGTTTTCAAACTGGGTCTTTAAATTTGAGAGGTCTGATTTTTTTTTTAAGTTCTTTATACATTCTAGATAGTAGACCTTTGTCTGAGGAACACCAGGTGAAATTTTTTTCCCAAATTGTGAGTTGTTTCTTCACGCTATTGGTGGTTTCTCTTGCTGTGCAGAAGCTGTTTTTTTTTGTTGTTTTTTTTTTTTGGTACCAGAAGCTTTTTAATAAGAAGAGATCCCACTTGTTGATTGTTTCTGCTAGTTCATGGGCAATTGAGGTTTTGTAAATAAAATCTTTTCCTACACCAATGTCTTCAAGAGTTCTACCTAACCTCTATTCCAGCTGGTTCAGAGTTTCTGTTTTAATATTTAGATCTTTAATCCATTTTGATTTTAGTTTAGTGCATGGTGAGAGATATAGGTCTAGTTTGAATCTTTGGCAAGTTGAAACCCAATTTTCCCAGCACCATTTGTTAAAGAGGCTATCTTTCCTCCAGTGAAGGTGTTTGGCTCCTTTGGCGAAGATGAGGTGGCTAAGTGTGTCTGGAGTTGTTTCTGCATCTTCTAATCTGTTCCACTGATCCTTACCATGCTGTTTTTATCACAGTAGCTTTGTAGTGTAATTTCAAGTTGGAGGTTGTGATACCCCCTGCCATATCTCTGTTGCCTAGAATTGCTTTTGCTATTCTAGGTCTCTTCTTGTTCCAAATGGATTTTTGGATTGTTTTCTCAAGGTCCATGAAGTATGCTGCTGGGATTTCAATTGGGATTACATTGAATCTATATAACAGTTTTGGAAATATGGCTATTTTCACTATGTTTCACTATTCTTCCTACCCAGGAGCAAGGGATGTCTTTCCAATTTCTGATATTGTCTTCAATCTCTCTTTTCAGAGTGCTATAGTTTTCAGAGAAGAGGCTTTTGATTTCTTTTGTTAGGTTGATCCCTAGGTATTTCAGTTGTTTGGATGCTATTGTGAAAGGATTTGTTTGCCCTATTTCTCTCTCAGTGAGTTTGCTTATCGTGTAGTGGAAAGCTACTGATTTTTGTGTGTTGACCTTGTAACCAGCTACTTGACTGAATTTGGTTATTGAGTTTAGAGGACTTTTGATGGAGTTCTTGGGGTCTTCTATATACAGTATCATGTCATCTGCAAATAATGACAATTTGACTTCTTCATTTCCTATCTTTATTCCTCTTATTACTTTCTCTTGTCTAATTGCTGTGGCTAATGTTTCCAAAACTATATTGAACAGGAGTAATGATAGTGGACATCCTTGTCTTCTTCCTGATTTTAGTGTGAAGGATTTTAGTTTTGACCATTTAGTATGATAATATATTGGCTGTTGGTTTTTCATAGATGGCTTTTATCAGACTGAGGTAGACACCATCTATTCCACTTTTTGGTGGGGTTTTTACCATAAATGCATGTTGGATTTTGTCAAATGCTTTTTCTGCATCTATTGAGGTAATCATATGGTTTTTGTCCTTGGCTCCATTGATATAATGTACTACATTCAGTGATTTCTGTATGTTGAACCATCCCTGCCTCCCTGGGATGAATCCCACTTGGTCAGGGTGTATGATCTTCTTGATGATCTTCTACATTCTATTTGCCAGTATCGTTTTAAGGATTTTTGTTTCTGTGTCCATTACTGAGATTGGTCTGTAGTTCTCTCTTTCAGTTGGGTCTTTCTGTACTTTGGGGATCAAGGTGATGCTTGCTTCCAGGAATGAATTTGGGAATATTGCTTCCCTTTCAATTTCATTGAAGAGTTTAAAAAGTACTGGAAGTAGTTCCTCTCTAAGTGATTTGTGAGAATACAGCAAAGAAGCCACCAGGACCCAGGCTTTTCTTAGTTGGTAAGGTTTTAATTATGTTTTCAATTTCATTGATTGATATTGGATTGTTTAGAATTTTTAGGTCTTCTTTGTTCAACTTTAGTAATTTATACTTATCTAGGAATCTGTCCATTTCTTCAGTGTTTTCCATCTTATTGGCATGTAGGTTCTTGAAGTAGATATTGATGATCCTCTGGATTTCTGCTGGGTCCATTGTAATTTCCTCCTTTTCATTCCTAATTGCATGGATTTGGGCCTTTTCTTTCCTTTTTCTGATACAGTTGGCTAAGGGTTTGTCAATTTTGTTTATACTTTTTGAAGAACCAACTCCTGGCCTCATTGATTTTTTTTGTCTCCATTGCATTGAATTCTGCTCTGATCTTTATAATTTCCTCTCTTGTATGAGCTTTGGGTTTGCCCTGCTCTTCTTTGTCTAGGAGCTTGTGGTTCAGCATCAGGGTGTTTAATTGGGCTCACACTGTTTTCCTAATATGAGTGTTTACTGCTATGAATTGCCCTTGTAAGACTGCTTTAATTGTGTCCCATTGATTCCAATATGTTTTGTTGCCATTATCATTTAATTATAAGAACTGTCTGATTTTTTCTTTAATTTCCTCTGTGACCCATTAGTTATTCAGAAGTGTGTTTTTCTATTTCCGTGTGTTTTTGAAATTCTTGCAGCTTCTTTTGCTATTGATCTCCAGTTTCATCACACTATGGTCTGATAATGCCCAGGGGATTAGTTCAATTCCTTTGGACTTACTTAAACATGTTCTATGAGAGAGTATGTGGTCTATTTTGGAGAATGACCTGTGTACAGCTGAAAAGAATGTGTATTCTGTTATGGTGGTATGGAATACTCTGTAAACATCTGTTAAGTTCATTTGTTCAAGAGTTCGATTGAATTCTAGTATTTCATTGCTCATTTTTTGTCTAGCTGATCTATCTATTTGTGACAGTGGGGTGTTGAGGTCCCCCACTACAATTGTATTAGTGCATATATGACTTTTCATGTCCGTTAGTATTTGTTTTATATAGTTGGGCACACTAGTGTTTGGTGCATATATATTAATGATTGTCATCTGTTCCTCTTGGATTGTTCCCTTTACAAGGATATAGTGTCCTTCTTTGTCTCTCTTAATCAGTGTTGGTTTGAAATCCACTTGCTCTGCAAAGAAGATAGCTACTCCTACTTTTTTTCAAGTTCCCGTCACATGGAGTATTGTTTTCCACCCTTTAACTTTCAGTCTATGAGTTTCTTTTTGAAGTAAGTGTGTTTCTTATATGCAGCATATTGTTGGGTTTTGCTTCTTGACCCATTCTGCCAGTCTATTTCTTTTGATTGGTGAATTGAGACCATTAACATTGATGGTTATAACTGATATGTATTGACTTATAATGATAAGTTTATTTGACTTTTTATCATGACTTTTTATTTTTGTTGGATTCTCCCCCTTTACATTTAATTTCTTGTCATGCCCAATGGATTCATTCTGCTGGGCTTCCTGGGTTTGTAATCCTCATTTTCTTTTCCTCAGATACTATCTAAAATTTTTTGGAGTGCTGGTTTGGTATTCCTGAAGTTCCTGAGGTGCTCTTTGTCATGAAAGTATCTTATTTCTCCATCAATTTTGAAAGATAGTTTTGCAGGGTACATCAATCTGAGTTGGAGGCTGTTTTCCTTTAGGCCTTGAAATACTTCACTCCAAGCTCTTCTTGCCTTGAGGGTTTGCATTGAGAAGTCTGCAGTGATTCTGATGGGCTTTCCTATGTATGTGATTTGTTTCTTTTCTCTAACTGCTTGTAGAATTTTATTCTTCTGTTGGGTTTTTGGAATCTTAACTACTATATGCCTATGTGTAGACCTTTTTTGATCAAGGCTATTTGGAGTCCTCCAAATGCCTCACTTATCTGTATGTCAAGTTCTTTTTCCCTGCTTGGAAAATTTTCTGCCACCACTTATGTGAACACTTTTTTATGTCATCTGCACTCTCTCCTTTTCCTCCATTCACTCCAATCAGTCTTATGTTATTCTTCTTTGCATTCTCTAGCAGCTGCTGGATTGATTTCTTATGGTCCCTTACAATTTTAAAGCAATTTTTCTTTTCCTGGCCACTAATTACAATTATATCTCCTATATCTGAAATTCTGTCCTCACATTGGCTCATTCTGCTGCTTAAACTTTCAATGGAGTTTTTTTTTTTGGTTCCGGGGATTGAACTCAGGTCCTTGCACTTGCGCAGCAGGTGGCTAAATCCCCGGCCCTTCAATAGAGTTTTTAATAACTTCTGGAAATCTGTTTACATCTGTTTTATGGATTCCATTTGTTTCCTATGTTGGCATTCCATCATGTTCCTCAGCTCCTCTATTTTTTTATCTGTGTCCTCTCTTGATTTATTAATCATGCCTTTCACTATGGGCACAATCTCTGCTGTTATCTGAGAAATTATTTCTGATTTCATTTTTCCAGATCCTCTTTTGTTATCAGTTCTGGGAGTCCTGGTGGTTGAGTATTAGCATGTTCCATTTTCTTTCTCTTTGGGGTTGCTTTAAGTGATCTGGAAGTCTGTTTTTGAGGCTTGTTTATGTGTCTTCTCATTTCAATGGGGGTGGGGGGTGGGGGGATGTGTGCTACTGGCGCCCACACAGCTCACCTCCTTGGTGCTGGGGGCATTGGTACGCTGGCCCAGGAGTTTCACCTCCTCTATGCTGGGGGTAGCTCTGCTCCTTGGCTCTGGGGTGGTGGTATGGTGGCCTGGAAAGTTCTAGGTATTTTTTTTAATATTGGTAAATTATAATGTAGAATTTTTAGGCCAATTTAAATATATTGAAACTGTATATAAATTTACTAGCTATCCTGCCTATTTTTTGTTCTAGATATTTTTGTTTTTACGATTTGTTCACCAATTTGATATGGTACCTGACCAGTTTCATAACCATTTGAGCAGTTCACAAGGAGATGCAACTGTAGTGGGTGGAATATGCTCCAGGTGTCCCAGGCCTGCCAGAAATCACAATTCTGAGAAAGATAACATCTTAGAATATGTGTAACACATAGGGCACACAAAGATCTATATGCTATCATTAATTTTTATTATGTTACAGCAGAAGTTACTCACTTCTGGTAGACTATCTTTGAAAGTCTCAAGATGATTATTCATATTCCCAATGTCTAATTCTGTCAATTTGCATTTTACATATGTTGACACTGTCTTGTGAATGAAAAAAGGTATATCTTCTCCATGGACTATTAATTGTATTATTGTTTACTGACAATATCTCTATATTGTTTGCTTTAAATTATATTTTCTATATTGTAATGCAGCTTTGCATTTGTAAGTCTCATACAGTTGGGTTTTTAAAAGTCTAACCTGTCAATCTTTAATAGGTGAATATAATTCATTAAAATTATTGAGATTTCAGATATATTTGCAATTATTTCTCTAATTTTTATTTTTGTGTAGTTTTCCATTAATTTCTTGTTTCTTTTCTTTTTAATCCCTTATCATTTACTATTCTGACAGAGCATTATATATTTCTGACATAAAAGTGTACTAGTATATAATATGAAAGTTGAACATGTAATTAATCATAAACTAGTCTAACAAACCCTTCATCATTCCTCATTCTAATCATCTTTCTGACAATAACAAGGTGACTCAGAAGATTTATCATTACCTTCATCTTAATATTTTCTTTCCAATTTTATTATCAAGAAGAATAAAAAAGGACTAAATGTGATATGTATATATGTATATATATCAACTTCCTATTAATGAATGTACTCATTATATATTGCAACCATGTACTAGTAAAACATTTTAAAAAATAAGAATTTTTTTCATAACAGGTTGGGGATGTAGCTCAGTGGTAGAGCACTTGCCTAGCATGAATAAAACTCTGGTTCAATCTTCAGTACTGCAAACCAAACAAAGAAGGAATTTTTTCTCTACATAACTAAATTTAGCAATGTATTTTATCAATTGCTATGTTTACCCTTTTATCTTGTCTCCCTTGCCTTCTGTCATTTTCCATCTAGCAAAGTTAACTGGAATGTATGAGTTATAAATTCTTTAGACTACCAAATCAGAAAAATATTATACATCTGCTTCATGCTTGATTTGTAGCTTAGTTAGGTATAAAATTAGAGATTGAAAATTATTTTCATATATGTACACTGAAAATATTCCACTGCATTTTACTTATCAGTTTAAATTATTTTTCTTTTCATTGAAGGGTAACTATCCCTTAGCTTTTTTTTTACTTTGACATTTTGCAGTTTGACTATTGCATTTCTAGATAGATATTTCTAGATAAATTCATAGATGCATAGAAAGACTTATAAATAACAAAACAAATTTTACACATACGTAGGGACAAAATAATTGTTTTTAGAAAATACAGGCAAGAAGATGAAAAAGCCATCCATAATCCTATTGTGCGAGGTTAACTGTAGTCAACTATGGATATAAATCCTCCTCATCCCTCCTTGGCTATATATTTACTTGTTATATTTACTTGCATTCATAGTTTTTTTGATCTTATGACTGATTATTTTCTTCAGTTTGGGAAAATTTTTAACATCAATCTCACCAAATATTGTCTCATTTGTCATTCTTTCAATTTTATTCTTCCTATCTACTTATTTCCTTAATTGCCCTTTCCTTTTCCTCTTTTCTGTTTCTCTTCTTTTCATGCTTCTTTTTAGGTCTATCCTTAAGAATATCTTCCAATTTGCTGACTTTTTCCTATACATTTCACTGTCTGTTTTTATACTACAGAGTATTTCCAAAGATGACCACAACACTACCTTCTGGGTCACATGGTTCTTGCAATGACACTTCATCATTCATGTCAGGGTGAGCCTCAGTTTGTGGCCCTTCTCTGTGAGTCCAGGTCAATCCTAGAGTTGATTGAGCAATGGGCCATGGCAGAAGTGATCATGTCCTCATTCCAGTCCTTTAAGAGAACAGACACTTCCATGTTTATACTGTGTCAAGTAAGCCAGAAATTATGTCTCAAAGAAGCACAAGCTGGACCAGTCAGTGAATGAGGAGACATTGTATGGAAGCAAACCCACATGGTGAAATTCTAAGGCATGTTGAAGAAGAGTTTTGGGATCTTCCAACCCAGTGCAGCCAGCACAGACTGCAGTCAGATAAGCTCTACTGGCCTATGTGCCCAAGCGAGCACTGCCCAAGGTCCTGGCACAGTCACGCAGGGCTGCTCTTGTCTAAAGCCACTAAATTTTGTGAGTTTCTTACACTAAATAAATACATTTTCAATAGATAACTGATATAATTACACTTTATTACAAAGATTATTTTTCATGTCTAAAGTGTATAATCAAGTGTATTTCATATATATATATGTTTTTTATTTCATATTTATCTATGTTGATTAATAATTTATTGCCTTTTAAAAATGAAAACCACCTCATTAAACTCCTTGAAGTTTCTAAGCCTACTCTGTTTACACCTTTCTCACCTGGAGTACACTCCTGCTTTGAACATTCATTTTCTCTGGTTCATCTGTTCTGGCATTCCTTCCAGTCTTAGAACCTTTTTTGTTGTTGTTGTTGTTTTAAGAGTAGGAAAAATTCATTGGGAGAAAGAAAGCTTCTGCCTAAGAGAGACAGAAGGGGGACAGAAAAGTGGGTTGCCCATTCACACCATTATTCAAAGATGTTTTATAGGGCCAGGGATTTAGCTCAGTGGTTCTGCTGCCTGCCTTGCAAGCACAAAGACTCATGTTTGATCCTGGGTAAAAAAAAAAAAAAAAGAACAAAGATGTTTTATACAGCAAAGCCATGAGGTGAGGTGGGTACAAAGTGGGACAAAACTGTAAGACCCAATGGAAATTTACAAGGTGGGCATGAGGTGGGGCAAAACCATGACCAACCAATAAGATTACAAGTACAGTCACCCAGGTAATATTGATTAAATGGGGGTCAAATGGAGGAACAAGGGATGTAGCAAGTGTACAAGGATTTTCTGTAAGGGTGGGTCAGAGATATTTCCTAGAAAGGCTGGGTTAAGACCTTGGCCCCCCCACCCAGGTGATTTACACCTGTTTAGAATATCTATCACTGCTATTCCTCCTACATGGGTGTGGTAGTTCCTCTCCTTTTACAATGCTGGCCTTCAGTGAATGTGTCTTCACTGTCCTCCATGTTGGCTTCTGGGCTGGCCCTGTCTAACTGCCTACAACATATCTAATTAACTTACCTATTCTACAATATTTTCCCCCTCTGAAGAAGTACCTCTAACTACGATAAGGGGGCAAAGGGTGGAGACTAGTCTGGCTACTTCAGACTGAAGAATGTCATAGTTGTGATCAGCAGTCAGAGTTACTCTACTACAGAGGGTCTATCTAAAGGCCTTCAACAAGCACCAGGCATTGTCATCTGGGGTAGCCTTATAGCTTTAAGTCTGTAGGAGACAAAAGCCAAAGAAACAGTTAAGAATGTATGGGCTAAATAATAAGGTAAGCAGGATTGTAATGAATATAGCCAACAAGTATTTCCACCAGCAGGAACTAGTAATAGCCTCCCACAAAAAGGAGAAGGAGAAGGTCCAGAGAACTTCAGAATCCAACAAAGAAGTCATATTGTATAGTTTAGTGGTTATGAGTTGTTTACAAGGTCAATCTGGTGGATCCTGATAAAAGAATTCTAGCACATTTGTCATTGGTTCCATTTGTATGGTTCCTTGGAATTTGGCAGCCTCTAGGCAAGAATAAACAAAACTTTTAAGAAATTAGAGCATGTATAATCTAAGCATGAGCACACTAGAATGGAAGGGCAGGTTGGGGAGAAAGTCATACTTAGAAATTGAAATACTGATTACAAACTGCTGGCTCTTAGATTCTTACATTGATATAGGTTATGTGTAAGTCTGATACTTTGTCATAAATCTCTCTAGTTTTAGCTGTAAGAAGAAACAATTTGAAGAACAAATCTTGCTTAAGAAATTTAAAACTCTAGCTGAGCTTTCATAGATTTTACCATAGTTTTTTTATTTTGTTTTATTTTTTGTACCAGGGACCTTGCAATTGTGAGGCAGGCATGGTGCCACAGCTAATGCCTCAGCCCACCATAGTTTTTTCCATAACTGTGATCAGCTGAAAATCCATAACTGTGGTCAGGTACTGGTGTAGCTAGAAACTTCCAGAAGGGGTCAACGATTGGAACCCCCTTTTATATCTAACTTTATTACTATGACATTATTTTATACCTGTTTTGGTTATTCTTTTCTGCTGGGTGTTTAAGACCAAGTGAAAGTGAGACCTGTATCAATCAGTATGAACCTCTTGCTATCTATTAAGGTCAGTTAAGTCTCCTCAGTCATTATTTTGGAACCATGCATAGAGCCTCTCTGTCAGTGTCAGCTGTCAAGATGGGCCATGGCCTTGCTTGACCACGTTGCTTTTAATGAAAGCATGGGAGATATTTCCTTCTTTGTGAACCTCCTTTGGCACATGGTACATTTGTTCTCTGGTGTCCAGCAATCTCCCTACTCAGGAGGTTGAGTGACTTGCCAAAGATGTAGGATCCTGTAGGAAAGTTTCCTTTGTGTCCTGGATCTTTGTTAACCTTGAGGGGCCAAGGTCAAAATATTGGCTGTCCTCATAGTCCAGTTTTGGTCTACAACCTTTAGTTGTTGAACACCCAGAAGAGAAGGTCAGTGACATTAGTACTGAGTAGGAGCAGTGACCTTAACTATTATAATAGTTAAAACATCAAGCACTTTTGAAGTATAAAGCACAGTTAGAGGGCTGTTATTTCTTACCAACCACAGTTGTTTCAGTAGTTGAATCACAGCAGAATGTTAACAGACAACAGTTATATATTATACAGAAACTTAAGTTATAGAGAAACATAAGATCAAGAGCTACACATAGTATTTTAGCATAACAATCATGATGACATTTTCTTTGTAACACTTACATGTCCATTCTAGTACTGAATAGTCTTTCAGTCAAACACCTCCATCTGATCACAAGACCTTTAATGAAAACTCCCATTTGTTATCTTTTAGTAGGATGCCATCTAAAGAGAAAATACATATTGGCCTATAAAGGTACCTTAGGAGTTCATAATGTCTAGCCTCTAATTTTAGTGTGTGACATTGTTTCAATTGTTCGGTGACAGAACATCCCTAAGGGTAATGACACATAAATATAAATCACATATATTTTTAAGAAAACTGTTGACTGATTTTCTCATGCTGGCTTGACATGTGCCTCCTATCACAAGTAGCTGGAGTTCAAGAGAAAGGCAGACACCTGAGTCAGAAAAGATCATTGTCATAAACAATATCCTAGAAGACTTGTAAACCTGGAAGGCATGAATATATATACCATGAAATAACAATGAGTATCAGTTACATGAAACCCTTTGTCAACTAAATTTATTTTGTACCAAGAGCATTTTAAATAAAACCTTGTTTCCCACAGAAAACTTAGAACATGACCAATGTATACATATCAAAATGATATGTTTAGTGACCACTCCCAGGACAGAGGAAGTGACCCAATCCCAACGTCCAGGAGGAGGCTCCCTGGCTGCCATTCCACCACTCCCAGGGAAGAGTTGGAGAGCCAATCCCTGAACCCAGGAGGAGGCTCCCTGGCCAGCACCATTCCACCACTCCCAGGACAGAGGAGGTGAGCTGTATGGGCACCAGCAGCATCACCCCCCATAGAAATGAGAAGACATGTAAACAAGCCTCAAAAACAGACTTCCAGATCATCTACAGCAACCCAAAAGGGAAACAAGATGGAACAATGTGATACTCAACCACCTGGACTCCCTGAACTGGCAACAAAAGAGGATCTGGAAAAAATGAAATCAGAAATAATTTCTCAGATAACAGCAAAGATTGTGCCCATAGTTCAAGACATGATTAATAAATCTAGAGAGGACACAGAAAAAAAACAGAGGGACTGAGGAACATGATGGAATCCCAACACAGGAAACAAATGGAATCCATAAAACAGATGCAAACAGATTTCCAGGATATTAAAAACTCCATTGAAAGTCTACACAGCAGAATGAACCAATGTGAGGACACAATTTCAAATATAGAAGATAAGATTGCAATTAGTGACTAGGAAAAGAAAAATTGCTTTAAAATTGTAAGGGACCACAAGAAATCAATCTAGCAGCTGCTAGATGATGCAAAGAAGATTAACATAAGACTGATTGGAGTCAATGAAGAAACAGGAGAGAGGGCAGATGATATAAAAAAAAAACTATTCACAGAAGTGATGGCAGAAAGCTTCCCAACCAGGGGAAAAAAACCTGACATACAGATAAGTGAGGCATATAGGATTCCAACTAGCCTTCATCAAAAAAAATCTACAGATAGGCATTCCAGAAACCCAACAAGAGAATAAAATTTTACAAGCAGTGAGAGAAAAGAAACAAATCACATACAAAGGAAAGCCCATCAGAATCACAGCAGACTTCTCAATGCAAACCCTCAAGGCAAGAAGAGCTTGGAGTGATGTATATCAAGCCCTAAAGGAAAACAACCTTGAACCCAGATTGATGTACCCTACAAAGTTATCTTTCAAAATTGATGGAGAAATAAGATACTTTCATGATAAAGAGCACCTTAGGAATTTCATGAATACCAAACCAGCACTCCAAAAAATTTTAAACAATATCCTAGGAAAAGACAATGAGGATCACAGCCCCAGGAAGCCCAGCAGAATGAATTCATTGGGAGTGACAAATTAAACACAAAGAGGGAGAATCCAACAAAAAGAAAAAGTCATGACAAGGCTTTTAAAACTTTTAACTTCATCTCCCTAATGAGTGTATAACTCAATCTTGTTATTGTGCTGATTAGTATTTTTCTGATTCTAGTGTTGCACACCTTTCCTTGTGCTGTATTGGCTATTTATCATCTTCTTGTGCCTACTTTTTAATTGAGTTGTCTATTAATGAGCTATAAGAGTTCTTTACATATTCTGGTCATAGGTTATATGCATTGTAAATATGGTCTGTTTAAGGACTACTCTTCATTTTAATGATGTCATTTAAAGTTCTAAATTTTGATGGAATCTCATTTATCAATTTTTTTTCTTTTATACATCATGTTTTTTGTATCCTAGGTAGTTCTTGCCTACCCTAAATTCATAAACATTTTCCCTTATAATTTCTTCTTAAAGTTTTATACTTTTAGGCTTTCTTATTTAGGTTCATAGATCCTTTCAAGTTATTTTTATATATGGAAATAAAGGATTAAGGTTAATTTTTTATATATGGATACCAGGTGTTCTAGTGCCATTTGATGAAAACACTATCTTTTCCTTGGCTCTTATATTGAGTTTATATTCTATAAAATGTTGATGTTAAATAATCTTTCAAAACTCAGTGGACCATATATGTGTGGTTCTATTTCTAGATTCTCTGTTTTATTCAAATGATCTATATGTCTTTCCTTACACCAACACTGCCTTGATTACTGTAGCTTTAGAGAAAGTCTTAAAATAAGGTACTAAATGTCTTCCAATACTGTTTTTTTTTCTTTTTCTTACTTTTCTAGGTCCTTTGTACTCCCACATAACTTTTAAATTTCAATATCCAATTCTTCATTTATAGTAAGTATACATAGACCTGAATTTTTATATATACCTCGTGTTTTCTAATCCTGCTGAATTCAAATACAAGTTCTAGGGGCTCCTAGAGATTTCTTAGTATTTTCTCTGTAGATGATCATTTCATCTACATATAAAGATTTTGCTTCTACCATGCCAATCCTATTCTAATTGTGTCATTTTATTTCTATTTTATTTTGGTTTATGTCTATTTTTCAAAGTTTAATGGACAGATGAAGAGTAGGCATATCTGCCTTTGTTCCCCACCTTAAGGAGAAAGCATTATATAGTCTCCATTCATATAAGGCATTTTTGCTGGAAGTATAGAGTACATGTCTTTGATCTGTAGAGAAGTTTCTGTTCTACTTCTAGTCTCCTGATAGCTTTTACCATGAACAGTTGTAGAATTTAGTCCAATACTTTTTCTCCAAATAGTGACAGGATCATATGGATTTTTCCTTTCCTCTGTTTAAATGATGACTTTTGGGGGTGGATCTTCCAATGCTGAACCAACACTGCCATCCCTATAACAAAACCACTTTCGACATCCTGCCAGGTCTAACTTCTAATAGTTTGCTTTGTTAAACAAATTTCTATCTATGTTCATACTTTTTTCTTCTATTACCTTTATCCAGTTTTAGGATTAGCACAATGTTGATTTCCTAAAATGAGGGGAGAAGTGTTTCTTCTTTTTTCTGCTTTAAATGTTTGATATAATTTATCAGTTAAAATATATATGAGCCTGTTGTTGTCATATAAGTAGGTTTTCAAGCTAGGAATATACTTTCTTTAATAGGTGCTATTCAAATTTTATATTTCCTCCAGAGTTAGTTTCATTAATTTATCTTCCAAGGTACTTCTTAGAAGTCATCAAATTTATTTCAAAACAGATTTTTGTAATGTGCTTTCTATATCCTTTTAAATTCTGTAAAATCTGTGGTAATGTCTCCTAGATCTTGATATTGCAATTTAAAAATGTATAATTGATATTGTGTAACAGGAAGAAAGGGTCTAAAGGAGTAGGGGAAGTGGGAGGGGTAAGGGAAAGGAAAGAAGGGAAAAGAAAAAATATGAGAAAAGGAAAAAAATGAAAACAAAGTCTTTGCAAATAGGGAAGTGTGGAGGGGATGAAGGGAGGGCAGGGGAAGGGGAAAAATAAAAACCAAACTCGTGTAATGGTACAAGATCACAATGATGACTGTAACTGTATTTTATACCTAAAATGTACCAATAAACTTAATGGAGAAAAATGATATGGTTAGTGATGTACTTACAACAAGGCTATAGAAATTATTGGGGTACCCTTTGTGAACAAAGGCTGGAATAAATTTTTCCAGGCAGTTTGTCCTTTATTTACCAAGAGGAGTCTTTTCCACTAGTTTTCCTAAGTCCAAGAGTCTTTATTTAACTACCTTAACCATTTTTTAGATGACCTGTAAGAGCCAGATCTTAACAACACATTATTTTTGACCAGTGAAAGATTCCCAAGATATTACATGTAGACAACAATATGTACCATAAATATATATTTGTAAAACCAGTTAACATTATTTGGATAATCTGGCAACCTGGGGGAAGCATGTCTTTAATTATATTTATTTGTAAGCCAACCTGAGTTACAAGCAAACATCTTTAAAAATCCAAAATACCAAAAGAAAAAATCTCAAACATAACAGCTGTATATGTTGTAACAAATTGAATGGACAGATACATAAGACAACTTGTTTATAAACCAGAGTGCATTCAGATGTATTTGGCCAAGTTCCATTATAATAACTTACAATTTTTAGGTTTATAATTATAAAAAAAGATTAGTCAGAACTTTGTAGATCAATCAACAGAGATCTCTTATAATAAGAATTAAAAGGAATGAAAATCTTCTACACCTGTGAAAGCAAAGACCATTTTAAGATGGGCCCAGGGTGATGGTTTATCTGACTGGAATACCCAGCTATACAGGCTTCTCATTGTTGCTTTGATAACCACAGTTGTTTGATACCCACATGTAATTGTTCCCTCTAAAGGGACAGACTGTTAAAAATAATTTTAACTATCTCCAGTGGGGGTCCGCTCAGGCCAGGTTTGCATGTAGAAGAGACTAGGTGACACTCTTTGGAGCTAAGTATGAATTTCAAACAGTGAGGGAAGAAGGTCTGTCAAGGCTCCAACCTGCTGTGCTGCAGATGTCTACCTAGGACAGTTTTTCCCACTTTGAAAAGAAACAAGGGAAAAGAAGGTATTCCCATCTATCCCTCTTGTTCTGTGCCCCATCTAAGGTGTCCCTTAGACTTTCTTTATCTCATCCAGTGCCAGTGCAAGGAAATGGCCAGAGCCTGCTTAACTGTTCTTATCTTCTCTAATTTTGCCTGAGGGCTGAAAGACAGATAAATTTGGACTAAAACTTTTACATTTATTCTTTGAGAGTATCAGGATTAAACCTAGAGCAGTTTTCTATATGGTCCAGAGATAAATGAAGGACAGCTGTACTCTAGAAGGATTCCAGGGAGGGGAAACTCACCATTTGGAAAGCTTTGTCTTGAAATCCAGCAGCCACAGAAGAGGGGAGTGCCTTGAATCAAACCCTGTTATTTCTTGGGTGGGGTAGTGGATAGAAGAGCACCTTTAAGTATGGCATAAGAACTCAATCTTATCCATCTCAGGTGTAGAAGGACAATTAAGATCAGGAGCTTTTCCAGAGTGGATCTGCAATCCTTAGATCCATGTCTTTAGAGACAAAAGCTATGATTGACTCCAACTGCATTGCCAAGCAGAAAATCAAACCAATAATCAAAGAACCTGAATGGCTGCTTTTTTGCCTCTTGAAAGAGAATGAAAGTGTTCTAACTATATTGTTTAGGGCTTTTCCTTTTAAATGAATTATTTTGAATCTATAATGTCTAATTTATGACTTAAATATTCTACAGGCTGTTGAGCAGCTCCCTGATCTTGTGGAAACACTCCCAAAGCCACATCTCACCTTTTATTAACATACAAACTGAAATGGTGTCCTGTAGGCAGTCACTTAGAAGTGCTTGTTTGAACTTCTAGAATGCAGTCTGGGAATAAGGTTCCCAGCTATCTGTCTCTTGGGTTTTTCTATAAGCTAATAGAGGGGTCACACAATCTCACTATATCCTGCTATCTGAAGGCCACAAAAGCCTATAATTTCTAGGAATCTCCTTAGCTGTTTTAGAGTATTGAACTATGGGAAGAAAAGAATTTGTTTAATTCTCCCCCCCCACCCCCCGATATTTGGGTTTCCTTATGTGAGACTGAACAGAAGTTACTCCATTTTGTAATAAGGCCCCATCTTGTCTGCTTCTGTTATGGGTCACCATGGGGAAGTTGAGTTCCTGGAATGTACTTGTTGTTGTTCCAAGAAAAACCGCAAGATAGTCTTATGCCTGCTATGTAAAGATTAGTTGCAACACTCCCCTAATCGCCAACGTCTAGCTTCTGTACTGCTGCTTGCCAAGTTCCCTCTTGGAACCCCTATAAAAGGACCTCAGACTCTGAGCTGGCCACCTCTCTAAGCTTGGTGCTTGGAGGGTACCGTCTGGCCAGACTAATAAAGGTCTGTTTTACTTTCTCAATTTGTCCAGTGTGTTCCCTCCTGGGTGATCCTCACTGTAGTCAGCTCCTCGGAGCAGTTGGAGAGGCCCACAGTCTTACACTTAGATATAGTAAGGCCTAAATATTTTATCTCAAGACTGCAAAGTTGTGCCTTAGATCTAGAAACATTATTACCCCTGTCTGTTAGAAAATTTAGCAGACCACAGGTGCCTTGGCTAGAAAACTTTTCTGAGGGGATGCATAATACTATACCATCTACATATTGCAAAGACTGTGACTTGGGAAAAACTATAGTAGTTTCTTTTGTCAAATCAGGATCTAGGGATCTCCTCATCTTTTTTCCTGATAAATAGTTGACAATTTAACTGAAGGGCTTGGTTTTCATCTTTCTTAGACCTTCAAGAGTACATGTCTGAAAATGTCTTCTATTTAATCTCGCATCCCATTGGCTGGCCAGTGAGGGCCTTGTATAGGACTGCTTGTGTTCCAGTAGGAACCAGTTGTTCCCCTGGCTGCATGTCTTTTCAGCTTCCAAAATTAAGATAGTATTTGTTTTGGGCCAGGGATTTTGCTCAGTGGTTTCACTGCCTGCTGTGCAAGTGCAAGGACCCGAGTTCGATCCCTGGTACAAAAAAAACAACAACAACAAGACTTCAAGATAGTATTTGTTTTGACATGTAGTAGCAGCTTGTAATACTACTTGTCTCTCATTAGAAATCAATGTTTGATTTAAGAGCAACATTACATCTTTCTAATCTAGTCCATAGATCTGAGTAAGTCCTCCAAAGACCTCAATGTTCATATCAGGGTCATCTGAAAATGTTCTTAGGTCTCATTTAATCTGTCTTAGATCACTGAGAGAAAAAGATACATGAACACAGGTAGCCCCATATTTGCCATTTACTTACTGCAAGGGGTGTTGTCTTTGGGAGACCTGAACAACTTAGCTAAGGATGGATGTAGCTTCATAGAGGTTTTAATTATGGCTGGCCTAGAAACTCCACCCTCAGCACCTGGTAGTCAAGGCTTAAAGTTGTGTTGGAAACTTTGTTCTCAGGTTCTAAAGGGTGAGGAGTAGCCTAGGCTTAGAGGTATTGAATGTCTCTCATTTTTCTATGTCCCACACTTACATTTGAACACAAGCAACAATTACTTCTTACTATAAAGAAAATCTCAGTATAAGATGATTTTAATACATTCCAAAGGAGTAAGAGGTTCAGACATGGAGCTCCTAAACTGAAACAAGAGAAACAAATCTGGCATCCCATTGGTCTCTGCTTGATTCCTGTGCTCCATAGGGCATCCCCAGAGTGTCCCCCAATCTTTATTCTACTCCAGGGTAGGTAGCTACCATCTGGAGAGAGACCCAGAAAATAAAATCAGACTGGACTATCAATCCTTTACCAGTATGCGATCTCATCTCCCTCAGATAACTCATACCCTTACTCCAGTAGGTACTCTCAAAGCACAAGTTACAATTGACTTCAGTCATAACAATCATGTTTAGAGAAGGAAGTATTGCCAGCAAACCAAGAGGTTTAAACCACTGCTTTTTAGTTCCTTGAAAGAGAGAGGAAAATAGGTTAATAGTCAAATTGGGGCACTTTTCCTGCAAAAGAGATCACCTCCAGAGATGGTAAGTCAGAGATTCTACCCTGGGCCCTAGGGCAGAGAAAGCTTTGAGAAATTTCTGTTGTCTATCCAGTCATTTAGGCAACTTTCATTAGCAGCAAGACAAGCCTACTCCTTTAAGGTCCATTTTAAATTCACCAAGTATTTGAAACTCATAGGTCTTCCTAGCAGCCACAGTCCACATTAGTAAAGGCATCTTTATTGACATCTTACATGCATGCATGAAGGAAGAGAAAGGCTGACCAAATAGTCCCACATTCTAGCTAGCAGGTAAATACACAAATGCAAGCTACCAATTAATATTTTCCCTACTATAAGACAAAACAGTTGTTGTGAGTTGCCTTAGTCTGACTTTCTGGAAGGAGGAGCAATCTGACCACAAGGGATTCTCAAATGAACTCCCAACAAATTGGAGAAAAGTTTAAGGGGAGTTTTTCACTCACTAGCAGAGAGAAAATGTCCAAATAAAGCTCAAGCTGGTTAAACATCCAAAAATCATCAGATAGCATTTTATAAGTCCATCGTGAAAGTTCCAAAGTCCACAACCTATCCACAAAGGTATTTTTCTCCCCTATACACATAAATCATGAAGACCATGCCTAGGGAGGAGAAAAAGTTCAGATAGCTTTTACTCTAACTAAGATTTGTGGAGTTTCTTTTAACATTTGTCTAGAGGTCTGTCTTATTAGTAGTAGAGAAAGCAGTCCAAACCAGTGGCTGAACTCTTAATGGAGGCTGAAGAAAGGGCTCTGACAGCATTGTTTCAGATCACTCTGAGACAGAGGGTATCTGACGATCACTGACAGAGTTCCCCTTTGACCTCACTGAGGAGTCCAGATAGGGACAAGATGTGGAGATTTTCTGCTGATTACCCGGACTGGCTGTCGGGAGTTAGGTTCTTCTGAGAGACCTTTGGGTATCCGCCAGAGAGTAGCCCTGGTCATGACCCCTCAGTTGTCACCTCAGTTTCTTCTAGTTCCACACAATCAAAGATCTTTCTCTGAAAGGAACCCAGTTGCCTATCTGGTCAACATGCCACCCACCATTGGTGTCAATGGGAGTGGGGATTCAGCAGAGGGCAACAGGAGAGACGTGTCCTCTGCCTAGAGAGTGGCAGCTGCCCTAAAGGCAGTTACTAGCTGGTAGAGTAACCATTGTTTGGCCTTCTATAAGGGACACATAAAACCCTGAACTGTTTTTATCTGAGATGATTTCATAAGAGACCCATTTTACAAGATTTTTAAGCAACTATGTCCAAATGCAACACATACAAAACAAGAATAAAATGTAATTTTAACAAAAGACAATGAATAAGAAAACCAAGAAATGCAAACATTTAAAACACACAACTTAAAATTAAGACACTTTTGAAACAAAATCTGAAACAAAGGCCAGAATTTATGAAACGAAAACCAGAATCTATGAAACAAATGCTGAGAGCCTAGGAAACAAGTTACAATCTATGGAGCAAAAAGACCAAAGTTAGAACCTATGGAACAAAACAAAACTCTTACCTCTAACCAGTAATCTTGGTGGAAGGCCTCCAAAATGATACAGGGGAAAGAGATGTAACTCCCAAACCTACTAGATATCCAAAACGTGATTTTGTGTTCTCTAAAATCAAAGAATGAATTCTAGGAACAGAGGTTAAGAGTAGGAAAAATTTATTGGTAGAAAGAAAGCTTCTGCCTGAGAGAGACAGAAGGGGGACCAGAAAGTGGGTTGCCCCCTTCAGAACCTTATCATAGGAGTGAGGGATCCTCTTAGGGAGATATGTAGATTTTGTTCATTTGGTCACAAAACACGAAATGGCTTGGCTCAATTACTGTTTTCATGGCTGTGTTAGCTTCTCCTTCCTACTATTGTAATGATTGCAATATTTATGGTAGGGTGGGAAAAAATTTAACTTTAAACCAGAATTGAAGCCAAGGATGTCTGTCCTCTAAAGAAATGCAGGGTAAAGGGCATGGCATATAATATAATATATAATTTATGTTACAGAAAAAAACTTAAGTTATATATGACTAGATTCTAACTTTAAAGACAGATAAGACTGTCGCAAAGAGACAAGCCAAAAGGAATGGAAGTCTATACTACCTTGCATAACCACATGAAGATAGTTAAAGAGTCACAAAGACCTTTGGGGTCCTAAAAGTCTCAGATGTATGATGACAGAGAGTTGGAATCTGCAGAGAAACTACCCCTGTCTTCTTGCTTCAATGTGAAACCTTTAGTAAAGTCAGCCACCACAAAAATATCTGCTGCAGGTGGTTCTGAAAATGGCAAGGAAAAAGAGTTGAGTTCTACAAGTCTGTTTCAACTCATGTAGAGAAGAAGCAAGAGGAAAAGAGGTGAGATGCAAGAGATATGAGATGTTGAGAAAATTAGAAACTTAACAAACAATTTTGTTTGAGGGTCAGAGAAAATAATAGCCTCCTCTTAAATTTGAGTTACACATAAAGACAGTTCTCAGTCCCAGGAGAATGTTGGAATCACCCATGGAGCGGCTAATAAAAATTCTCAGTTTGGGGGCTTATACAACAAAACAACTGGATCAGAATCTCTGTTTTTGGGACTTGGCATCATCAGTATTTAAAACTTCCCCTGGCAATTCCATTGTGCAAGCAAGGATGAGAACTATTGGTTTAAGATGTGGACGAATCTTTAAAGAATTTTTATTTTGAATAATGGTCACTGGAAGACATGAGAGCAAATCAGATGTTTTTAGAGATTGGAAAAAGAACACTAATTGAAAGGCTTAAGGCGATGATTCAATTCTGCAGTAAAATCAAATACATAAGAACATAAAAAAACCTTCCAAGTTTGACTAATGTGAGGATATCATTTTGCTGTACAAAGAACAAATAAAAAAGGTTTGAAGATCAAATGGAAAGAAGTAGAAGTAAATTTAGACCACTTTTTAAAGATACGTATTATAATGGAACATGAGATTTAAAGAAAAAAAAAAAAGAAAAAGGAGACTATAACAGGGAAAGAATATCCAAATACTCAGGAAGCACAAATTCTGGGAGGAGTCTCTAATAAAGAAAAAAAACAAATATAAATAGCAACACTTGGTCTCTGCCTCACTCCACACTTATTTTTAACACTCATAAATGAAGCAATTGAAAACTAAATTTATTCAAAATTTTTTTAAAAAATCTCACTTTTCCCTGTAAGGGGAAGGAAGGCTAGAGAACAAAAATTAAATGTAGCATAAAATATATTTATCTATAATTCAATCAACTATTATTTATAAATGGCAATGATATCTATGATTCAGTTGAATCTATTTATAGGTTTCAAAATAAAGAATAACCAACAATAATAACTTTTTGAATGCAAGTAAGTAATTTATACCACTGTGTGACTCACTTGAATTTCTACACTTCTTAGAGATTTGCTTTCAGAAATGTAGGAAGCCTGTGAAGATGAATGTAGCTCGATCTGGCAATCAGAAGAAATATATGCCGGAAGCCCTTCATCAAGTCCAGGCTCTGGAATGACATGGATTCTTGGAAATGATCTTCTGTGGATTGGCCCTGGTTCTTCCCGGGCTCCAGTCAGAATGTTAGGTCAAGTGAGAACACTGCATCTCTCACTGGGTCCCTGGCATCTCTGGGCCATGAGGAAAGTGATGGGAGGAAGGTGGAAATGATAGCACCTATTTTAACTTGAGGCAATGTGTCAGAATATCAATCAGGGATTTTTGCCCCAGATATTTTTCAAGAAGAATAAATGAAATAACAACCTTTCAAACCGCATGACATGTCTATATTTCACAATATGATATTCTGGTCTTTGCAAAGCTCTTCTGAACTCTGCCACCAGGACCACCTGGATCTTGCCTATCCAGAAAGACTTCAGTTTCCTTTTGCATACATTTGTCCTCCTGGAGAAGAAAAAAAATGCCATTGAATTTCCAGCTTCTCACTGTCCTCTGTAGCATTTTATGAAAAATTGAAAGAGCTATTGGGGAAGAACAACCATTCCTTAACACACCCTGGAGAAAGGACATTCAAGGTTTCCAGAGGAGGTACTGAAATGAGCCCTGTGAATAGTCAGTTAGCTGTGGCGAGCCTTTGCCTATGGGCTGGGAGAACTCCTGATTCGCCAAGTCATACATGGGCAGTGAACAACCTCTCAGGGTAGATGTGTGGCAGATTCTACCTTTACAGAAGAGATTCTTCAGTTAATAATTAAAGGGTTTGACTTGAAGATCAATTATCAAAAGTAAAGTAATTTGATATTTGACAGAGCCATAATAGAACTTGAATAGAATCTCAGAGTACAACTAATGTCCATAACGCCAGATATCATATTTTATAGATAATGACAATATGAAGGCTTTGGAATGGCCTCAGCTTCTGAGATTTACAGTATTTTCTTCACCTGGATTTCTTTTGGAATAATGTCTATAAACTATCAAATGCCTCCAATGTTTTGGGTGTTATACATGCCTTGTCTTATTTGATCTCCTTATGTGAATATTTATGTTCTTCTTTATGGCGAAGTTAATAGATGTATTGGATGGTTTACTCAAGGTGAGAATAACAGAACTGAAAATTCTTTTATCTCAGATCTACTTGGCTCTAAATAGATTGGCTCAGATCTGTTTGCCTTTCATTTACATATTACAGTAATTTTCTGAATGTTTAAAGGAGTTCACAGCTATATAAGAAGGGACATTTTCAATCCTCTGTGCCAGCAGAATTCAGCAGAGCACTACACAAAGCGATGAGATTACTGCAAAGTTAAGGGAAAGCTGAAGGTAGTTGCTGCTGAAAATAGGGCTACAAAGAAGGTAAGTGACATCACACCTTGGTCTTAAAGTTGTATTGAGAGAGAGAGACAGAGAGAAGGCTACAGCATGCTTTTCTGTTTTAGGATTAACAGCTCCTATGTTATACCTTAGTTTTGGCTCAAGAAATAATTTTAGGAATATCACGCTGAATTTATGAGATTGACAAGAAGACACAAAATAAGAGGAGCCATCTTACTGGAGGACTTCAGGAATAAGAAAGAATCTCTGTTCTTTTCATCTTGTGACTGGTAGGAGAACACGGCAGGAGAAATTTAAAATACTGAAATGATTGCAAGATGGGGAAAAGAATAAATTGCAAAATCTTCATAGGGTAAATGGATTTATGACCACAAATATCAAAAAAGTTCCTTATTTTATACAAACTATTACTAAGTTCCAGTTCTGTAGTCAACACTGCCAGATGCCATACAGGTTAACAAGATAAAGGCACAATATTTCCCCTCCAAGAGCTTATAATAGAATTAGGAAACAAGTCATAAATACAACGAGCATAGTTTAGTGCCAAAATAAGAAGAAAAGAAGCTGTAAACTTCAGATAAGAAATAAATTGGCCCTGGAGTGCCCATTCACTCAATGTATTTATTGAAAACCTTCTATGAGAACCAAGCAGAGTGACAACTGAAAAGATGGATGTGAACTTGTGAAGACAGGAAATATCTAGTTAAGCAGATAAAGTGCCAAGAGATTTTCTAAACATGTAAAAATTTTAAAAGCAGCAAGCATATAACAACTTTCATCTCTTTACATATTAACTCATTTAATCATCACAAGAACTCAATAAAGTGGGTACTGTTGGTATTCTCATTTTATAGAATTGGAAATAAGAAAACTCAGAAAAGTCAAGCAGTTTACTCCCTAAACCACACACATAGAAAGTGGTATAGATAGCTTTCAAATACAGTAGGTAAAAGGTTTAACTGCTTTGTTATACAGCCTCTCAGGTCTTTGTGTTAGGGAAGAACTGACTGTATAAGGAACACAATATCAGCATGTTGTAGTACATAGTTTCCAGAAGTTTGAGTGGTACCAAGTCTCTTGCCTTCAGGGCTGGTAGTTCTGATTAATCTAGAAGGCAATCGCTCCTCCTTTTTGCGTATCCCATCACCTGGAAAACTTGATAAAACATTGAACACAGCCCCCAAAGTATTCAAGTCAGTGGTTCAAATCTGGTCCCAAAATTTGCATTTCCAAACAAGTTCCAATGTGGTGCTGATGCTGCTGGCCTGAAGTTTATACTGCAAGAAACACTGATTGAGAAAATATGTTCCTGGCCTCCCCAAAATCTTATATTTGAAGCCTCCGATCACTGAGCATAGAACCGTAAATCACTATTTCCATAGCTCAGAAATCTCAAGTTCAACATGTCCAGAACTAAAATTAATGTTCTTGCTGAAAATACTCTCTTCTGTTTATGTCACCTAATTAAATGATGGCATAACTTAACAGCACTTTGAAAGCATCCTTAACTACTTTCCTATCTGTTCACATCCAATCAAAGCACTGTCATGTTGATTTTCTCTCTCAACTGTCTCTTTCAATAAATATTTATTAAGTAGTATTGTGTTTTAGACTGGATTCAGACTGAAAGATGTTGAATCACCACCAGATGACTTCCCCCACTGCAGTAATAGATATCATCACCTTGACACTCTGGTGGCTCTAGGAGAGACAGTGTTTATAGGATTTAGGAGTCTGGCTCAAGTAGTTTAAGAATAAACTTTCAAAGCAGAAAATGGACAGAGATTGAGCAAGTGTAATGCCATAATTGTTTCAGGTTAGTCATCATAGCAAGTTGAAGGGCTTGATAAGTAAACTGCAATTTGATAAGTGAGCTGCTTGCCTAGGTGGGCAGAGTGTTATCTCAGATAAATCAATTTTCAGGAATTACCTGAGGCAAATTGCAACTATTTATTGGTTTACTGTCTTATCTTTCTTGGGCAAATGTTTCCCGGGACAAAATACTAACTCATGTTGACACAGGTGGTCTCTGTTCTTAGTCCTAATGACTGTGTCATATTGATTGATGGAGGTCATCATGGTTTTCAAAGACACTGTGCCTGAGATTTAAGGAACATACATTCTTGTGAGAAGGCAGTCAGTGCTCAAAGACAAAATAAACACTGCCTTGTCACAATTAACTTATTTATAAAGTACGAAGTATATAGAAAAGAAGAAATATCTGAATCTTCTTATAGAAGTCTTCACAGTAGAGGTAGCACAGACCTTCAATGGATAAGGGAATGAAGACACATAAACCCAGGCAGAGGAAGGATAAGACGCAGAGCTCCAGAGATGTGAGATAGCATGACATCATCTTCTTTCTACTTGTGCTCCCAGGCTTCGGTTCAGGCATTCATCTTTTTTTCTGGCTATTACAAATGTCTACTGGATGATCTCACTGCCTCCAGTTTTGTACTTGTACACTGTGCTTCACTACGCTCAGGTGTGATGCACTGTGTGTGATGCAGGCACATCACCTTCAGCTCATGGGGACAATCGCAGTGCCGCTCTGGGGATGGGGAAGAAGGTCAGCAAAGCACTGGGTTGTTCTGGGTTGTGTGGATTCTCAAGGTGGCTCCCTTTGCTCTAGGGTCTCTCATAAGAAAGGTATAACTGTCTGAGATTCTGAGGTGGAGAGATGCTATTTGCCCTTCTTTCCCAATAGTAAACCCAAATGAATGAAATACCAAAGGAAATCAGACAGGTCTTTACTTTAGGTTTCAGGTAATAACGTACAATGTATGCAGAATGGCAAGGGAAGGTTGAATGGCTTTGTTTCCCTTATTTTATCTCATTCTCCCTCTTGCAAATGAGCAATAGCAGTCTCTCCCTAGAGCCTCAGCCTGTCTCCTTGTGGATATTTCCTCCAATGACAATGCTGCCTGGGTTCTCCGTTTCCCCTGCTGTCTTCTTCCCTTCTTTGGATTTGGAGGTTTTACTTCCTCTTCCTCCCCTCTTCTCGGACAGTAGACCTTCTCCCAGCAATTATTAGGCATCTGGTCTCTTCCTAGATCTTCTTAGTCTGAAGATTATTCTGTAAGAAACACTGATTATGAAAACATGTTCCCAAAAAATCTCTCCCACAAATCTTCTGGCTGAAGTCTTTCATCACTGAGCATACAATTTAACATCTCTATGTCCACATCACAGAAATCTCAAGAACTTTATGGTCTTATGTCAGGGCTGCTGTTTTTGAGTTGGGAATCTACCTCTACAGTTAGTTGGGAGGAGAAAGGGCATATCTATTTCTGTGGCGAAAAGGAGCAAGTAGACATTGAGTTTGTCTACTTTGTATTGTAGCTTGATTTCATTTTTCTGTTTTCCTTTTCTCTTAATCCATATCTTGCAAAAGCCAATCTCCAGCCAATACGTTATTGTATCTATATATGAAATTCATACCCCCTCTTCTACAGGAGTGATTAATTTATTTTTTTAAATGTGTCATTCTCTTTATCAAAATGAGTAGCATTTAAAATCTTTCCTCCAAAGAATGGAAAGAAAAAATTATGAGAAAAGAAAAAAATGGAAACAAAGTCTATGTAAATGGGAAGGGTGGAGGGGTGAAGGACGCATAGGTAATGGGGAAATAATGAGAACTAAGATACATCATGTACAGGTACAAGCACCCAATGATAAATGTAAACATATTGTATACCTAAAATGTACCAATAAAAGAATTTAAGAAAAAAATATAAATAAATAAATAAAATCTTTCCTCCATTAACCTAGCTTTGTAAGGTATCTTATTCAATCACCCCTTCTCAATTCTTGGCCACCTTTTCCTCAAGTGCAGTGGGGAGCGATAAGGACAGCCTTTTGACATATCTCACCACAGAAACAACCTACTTAAAACCCTCCAAATGTCTTCATTGCCTGGAAATAAAGCACATGCCTATTCGCCAAGGCAGCCACCCTGACATCTAACCAATTGTTGCCATCATTCATTATAGCAAAATTTCAAGAGAAACCAGACATATGAGGGTTTAAGTGAAATATCTCTACTTTCAAATCTTGGATGGTGTAAATAAACATAAAACAAAAAGAAATAAAATATCTGTCACCAAAATCATGCAAATTGTCCTTATCTACCCCAAGGATCAAGTCCAAATTTCTTATCAGAGTAAAGGAGCAGGCTCTTGCCTCTTCTCCTGCCTCATCTCAATTTACCTTCCACAGAATAACTACAGTGATATTGTAGTCTGATTCTGGAACATTCCACAATGGCCCATGTGCCGAGGACCTGATTCCCAGCTTGGTGCTGTAGTGAGGTGGTGGAACTTTGAAGAGCTGGGTGGCAGAGGGAGGTCTCCTCCAGTCACTACAGATGTGCTCTTGAATGAGATTGTGGCTTCCTGGTCTCTTTTTCATTTTCTAGCCATAAAGTGAATGTTTTGTCCTACCTTGTGCTGCCAAAGGCACAAGGCCAGAGGGTCAACTCATCATGGATTTAAATCCTGAAAACTGTGATTGAAAATAAACTTTTTTACATTATAAGTTGATTACCTTAAGTATTTTTATAGTGATAGGAATATAACAAATATAAACAGTATTATTAAAACTGTTACCATCTTTTAGAATTCCCACTTCCTATGCCTTTGAAAGTACTGTTTTCTCTACCTGAAATCCTTTCACATATATTGTCTATCTGGAAAATTCCTATTCATTTATCAAAGCCCTTTGGAGGTACAGTCTCTTCTTTGAAGGCTACCTGGATCAATAAATCCCCTCAAAATTATTTTCTCTGCTCTGTTAATTCTATACCTCGTACACAATGTTGTTATTATTGTTAGCTTCCATTTACTGAGTGCGTACTTTGTTCCAGACATAATAAAACAAAAGAGTTTTAGGAAGAGCAAAATGCTTTCTTAGAGCCACAAAATTACAACAAGAGCCAAGATTGTAATCAAGACCTGTCTAGCTCCAAATTCTATGTATCATCTACTGCCACATTCTACATCCTATTTCTGCATGAATTATTTGTTTCCATTAATTCCCCTCACCTCTTAACTGGGATTAACTGACAACAGGAGCAATATTTTATTCATCTTTGTATCATCAGTCTCTAGAATGTAATATGAATTCAACAAATGTTTGTTGAACTAAAGTGAACTATGTTTTAAATGCAAATCGTATCAATATTATACAATATTGCTCTATCTTCATCTCATTGATTATTTCTTGGTATTTATCTAACTACATTTTTTTATCTTGGGTCATTAGGAAGAGATCCAGTGTGCTGTTTTTCAAATTCATTTCCTTCCAAAAGGGCAATGAACCCAGAGGCAGGATTGTCATCATTTTAATAGCAATACCTATGATTCAAACAATTACTTTTGAGGCATGCTTTAGGAAGCAGGATATTAGATTTCTAGTTCTTAAATTCCAAATCTTAATTTAGAAAGAAAGATCGCAATTTAGAAAAGAAAAATCATTGATTTTAAGCAAATTTACTTAAGTTGTATTTAGCATGTCCTCTACATCCTGAAAAAAATTATAGAGGGGATCTAATTATGATCATGTTTTTCTTCTGTAGGCTAATGATGATATCTGTGTTCTTCATGTACAGTAAAATGACCTTAGATAACTACATACTAGCAAGGAAGAACAATTTGTGCTCAATCATTTAACTTTCTCCCTGAGTTTTCCACAAAATACAGTACATGGCCCGAGGGAACGAGAAAGTCTGACTTGATGAAAACTGGTGGATTAGTAGATGGGATCTATGAATGTAATCTTAATGCACCAGACTCAAAACTAGTATTTAATTACCTTTTCTCTGCCCCAGTGTCCCTAAGGAATCCAGCAAATTCTTATCCATAAGATTAGCTGGAACTCTCAGGACAGGAGAAAAGAAAAATGGGGGTGGGGGTGGATCTCCACTAAGAGGCATCCAGAGTAACAGGGGAATATATGGAGCATCTCAGTATCTCTTCTGATCAAGGATCTCCATAGTGGACTGACTCCCAGCCCCCTTTTTGAACCAGTAAAAAGTTTTACTCTAGTGGAGGATTTGGGTAGAGTTCCTTTGGGGATATTCATTTCTAAGACTGAATTGAATTGCATCTGGATAAATTATTTCTAAGAGAAGAGATTTGCTTTGAAGTTTTCTAAGAGTAACTCTCCTGAGATGCTGTAAAATACTTCTGTCTCCACATTTTGGTAAAAAGAGGTAAGGGCAAATATACTTCAAAAATGGAAAATGAGATTCTTTGGGAGTGTGTCAAATATAACTATTCTCATTATAATATCACAGACAAATGTCCTCCTTCCTATCCTTTACTCCAGATGGCCCCAGCCCACCTACTTAGTCCCCCTCACTGGTGGCAAGAACATCTCACTCAGTCTTTTATCTTCTTATCCTGTTCTGAGAATCCCCAGAAGGGAAGTTATCTACACATAATCACAGCCTTGCCTGGAACACTATGTTTTCACTGTTCTAAATTTTATAAACTAAGAGGAAGGGGAAGTCATCCCGTTCTTCAATACTGAACAAAATGCAGTTTCTCCAGATGTCTCCAGCAGTTCTCTGTATTGCCAGAACTTTAATGTCTCTGCTACTGCTTGGAATGCCCGTCATCTCAGCCTGTCTCTGAAGCACCCACCAGGAAGCTCCTTGAACTCCCTACACAGTGTGATAACCAGTGTGTACCTCCTGCTTTAAAGTAGCAGTTCTCAAAGCCTGGCCCAGGGACCGGCAGCACGACCTGGAAATGCACTAAAACTGCAAATTACTGGGCCTCAGCCCAGAATCAATAAGTCTGAATTCCTGGGGTTTGACTTAAACATGTATGTTTTAAGAAATTCCTGGGGTCCAACTTACAAATCTGTCTTTTAAGAGACACTAGTTGATTTTGAGAGTTACCAAAATTTCAAAGTCACTCCTTCGGAGAAAAACTGTTCAAATTGTGGTTCATAGATCACAACATGAGTGTGACCTGGGAGCTTATTAAATTCCAGTTCTCTGGTTGCACTCTGAACGTGTGGAATCAGAACCTTAGAATTCTGTTGTAACAAGCTCTCCAGGTGATTCCCATTCTAGATACAATTTGAGATTCACTCTCTTAAAGCATTTCTCTTTGCTTTTACTGACATCTGGGCTCCTTGTCTTGTCTCTTTTTAGCATAGAAGCACAGATGGTAGAGACTCAAGTACTACAGTTCTATCCCCTTCTGCCTTTCCAATGCATACAGGTGATGCTAAAGTTTTTGATGTGATGGATCAAACACTAGTCGGGCTTGCGCTGAGTCTAGATTATCGTAACAGATCATTTCTTCTCATAAAGGGATATTCCTCTCAAGAGCCCAGTGACTTCTGTAAAGATACTATAACAGCCAGGAAGGTATTGCCCACTCCCAGCACAAAGAAAGAACAAACAAAACTTACTTCTAGGATAGGAACTATGGAGACAGACAATCAAATCGCAACAGTAACTTTGATGAGTCTCAGCATTCATCTAGAACTTAACCTGTTACACACTGAAGGATGAAAGAAATATTCAGAAAGAAATTATCATATGTGAATATGGTGGTTTGGCTTGATTTTGCATATTCTATTTTCTGAGGTGGCAAATTATCAACAGCAAGAGAAAAATCTGAAAGTAACATGATGTAAAGAAATAATTCATTATGTCTCCTATTTTTGTTTCCATAAAAACACAAATTGAAAGACATAGATTCAAAATAACCTAGAAGGCCTTGCACACATCAAGAATATAGAATATTGATTTGGAAGCTTTAGAGGACTGTTTTGAGAGCAGACATCAGATAAACATGGGAAAGATGAGACAAAATGTTTGCTCTGAATGAAGAGAAGGCCATACAAAAGTTGGGATTGGGTCAGTGCGGAGAATTTCAGTTCTCACATGCAATTTAATGACAAAATTATTTCTAGTCATTTTCTAATAGTTAATTTCCAAAAAATAATTTTATGACCGGCTTCAATGGATGGCTAACAAATATATTCTATAATTTTACAATCATAAATTTTCTAAGAGAACTTGAAGGGAACTCAATCAAATGACATTTGGACAGCCAGTTGCCTACCGAATATGAGATTTGGGCACTGGCTTAAACATGAAATTGTCACAGGCCAGAACTTTAACCGTGTTTGTGTTCCTCAATCCAAATTCTGGGCACATATTAGAGGTATAATAAATAAAGAACTAAAATAAATTACTATTATTTATTATCTGATGTTTATTAGAAGAGAGAGAGAGGTGAAAGAAGTTTTCCAAGCTTACCCCAGTTGTATTTTATCAAATCTATTTCCTTAACTCCTTGCCACTTTCTTTTCCATACTGCAAAATGATTCCCTAATATTTTTTCAGGGTCTATTTCCTTTCCTATGAAAAACATTATTTATTACATTTAATCTAATTTAGGAAACCAACATTGTTTCTTTTAGCACATAAGGGTAGAATTTGTGGCCTAAATACATGCAGTCTGTTTTTATTAGCACAGTAATTTGATTATTCAGGGTATATGAATAACAAAAATTTGCATAATTCAAAGAAATAAGGCAATGATGACCAATTAGGATACAAAAATTATTTTTCTAGAATTCAAAAGAGATCGGAATTATTAAAAAATAACCACAACAACTAAATCAACTGCTAATGACCAGATGACAAAATAACACAACATGAATGTATGCTGGGTATCACTGCAGCCTTCAACATATGTGCTCTCTCTTTTTCTTTTCTTTCTGTATTTTTGATATGCGCAGGTAGACCTCCACAAATTTTTTTTTAGAATGTATGTCCATTCAGTGTCCCCTGTACCTCAGACTCATCGCATAGGAGTAGTAAGTTTGTGCCACTGAGAACAGAGATTTGAAAAGGGGAGCACAAAAAGGGACAAGTAAGAAATGTGCCTTTATAATTTGTCAAGAATGAATATGGGTACCCACCTTTTAATTCTGTCCATTCCCCAAATATTATTACATAAGGTTTATAATTAGTATCCATTATTATACTTTGGCTTACTATATGTTAACTTTATAACCTAATAATTACTAAGCTCTTATCAGAGATAGTGAATGCTTATTATGAAATGTTAAAGCTTAGAATTCTTCAGGAAGTGCTTTCTATGTACTAGCACGTTTCTTGTTGAAGAAAAATATCCTCCAAAGAAATTTTAAGAGAGAACCAAGATGAATATGTTTTTTTTTTCCATTTGGGCCACAAATAAAGTCTTCATTTCAACCTGTTCCACAGCTCCCCAGAGTGAAGAACTTAAAGACAGCTCTATGATATTATATTTCAAAAGCAGCATAGGGCTTTGCTTCTAGAGCAATAAAGTGGGTATATCTCAGATGAACACAACATCATGAATAACATTGTTATCCAGAAGCAATTAACTGGTAGGCACCATTCTATATTGTAACTAAGCAGGCAGCTTGATTGTGAAGGCAAACCTGCTCCCTCCACTAAAGTTGACATTTTGTACAGATGAGAAGAAATGTACGGGATGAGATCAATAAAGAAGTAATTAAAAGTAAAAAGCTCTTAATGATTGTAAATGAAGCAGAGAACACAAACTTGGATCTCAGTAATCCAGAGTTATGACTCTGGGGCCATGGTCTGTTAACATCTGCTTCTTGGGTAGGAATGTTTTTCTTTCAAAATAACAGTGTTACATGAATCAACAGCTTCCAAAGGAACTATTTCCTTAGGTCTCAGACTTGAAAAATCTCATTGATCTTTGGTGAAATCTCAGTTATATAAGTAGAAAGTTATTTTTAAAGCCATACCAGATGCTACAGTTCCTCCTCATTGCTCCCACATGGACGTGCAGTGTTTATTCAGAATTGAGCCAAAAGCTAGCTCTGAAATAAGAAAGTTAAGCAAGACTCTGACAAACCAAGAGAACATATTTGCATGCAATGGCTCTGTAAATATTCCTTTTAGTTTTATTATTTGACTGTTGGCTTTTGAGCTGTAAATACACACACACATATACATACACACATACACACACAAATTCAGGAATTTTGTAAAGCAACACAAAGTTTTTATTATGGAATTAACAGCGGGATTTCTTCTCAATTTAAATCATTTTTATAGTCTCTGTAGTGAGACCACAACATTAACAGATAAACTACAACCCTAGCTCATCAATTTGCCAGAAAAAAAGTAAAGTAGTCCATGCTGTCAGAAATAATCCTTGGTAACACAAAAGTGGTAATTGATTTAGTCAAATGGGAATTCAAATTAAAAGGAATTTTTAATGCCATGCTGTATCCATGGATGCAAGAGTTCTTTCTACCATGAATTTTTTTCTAGAACCTGAGGTTAAAACTTAATCAATAGTAAACGAAGCTAAAGAAGTGTTCAGTTAGCATTTGGGGGACATCAAAGATGAAAGTCAAAACTTGACATAGATTTGCCTCATGTTTCTCAAAAAAGAATGAATGTATTTGTTCACTATCATAGCCTTAGCCCCAGAAGAGTACTAGATATTTTCTAGTAAGTGACAACAAATGAATGGAATGAGGAACTGTATCCATTATCAGTACAATCTCAGTTTTCACAGCCATAAATACCTGTTCCTTAATAAGTCAGTTGGTGAGGACCCTTACCTGTGTAAACCATCATATCTTTCTCCACTATGATGTTTTGTCACATTACTGCCTCAGACAAACATGATATGTTTAATAAACACTATCCAATATTATAATTTACCTTCTGTTTTCATGTAGAGTTATATTATAATTGCCACATTTTCATGAACTACTACTAGATCTTCACATAAAATTAAATAACTCCTTTGCTTAAAATTATCTGATTCCTTCATTATGTTCAAGATAAATGCCAGTCTCTTTGACAAGGCAACAAGTATGCATGATTAAGCTTTTGTTTCTATTTCAAACCTTATCTCCTACATTCCTTCGTGGTCTCTACGGTGATGATCATTCCCACTTTAGGAATTCTGGCTTTCATTAATGGCCCAGTAGCTTCCATCACATTAGCCTTTCTGCTGATTATAATTAGAAGCTTGAGTAAAAAAAATGCTGTTTGAAGACACTGAGAAGTGATAAAACTGGCATAAACTATCTTTGAAAGAAGGTACGCACACTGGTAGAAATTCACATTTACATTTTATGTATAATCCCATTCAGAATCTTGACTAAGCTGTACACTTAAGATGTATAGGGTGAAACTCTAGGAGCTTAGGGGAAGGCAAGTGTTAATGAAGCTCTGCCAATTTAAAATGGCTTAATAAATACCCCAAGATTTTCATTAAAATCCCAGAAGAAATAGATTTTAGGATTAAAGACTACAAATCAGGACTGAGTGATTCACCAGTATTTAACTACTTGATGAGTAAACATATTACACTCACTGGAGGAAGATAATTGAATCAAATTTCTATAGCATATCAATACAATATCCAATATGCAATAAAACTCACTAGACATTTGAGCAAATAGGGAAAATAAGATCTATGGTCAAAATAAAAAGTTAATAGACAAATACCTACCAGATGTTAGAATTAATAGGCAACTTCAAAATAACCACAATAAATATGTGGGAGAATCTGAAAGAAAAATTGGGTACAATGGGTGAAGAGATAAGCAAATTTCAGGAAGCATGGAAACTCTTTTTTAAAATAAATGAATACGTATTTTGAAACCAAATACAAATCCACAACAAAAAATTCTTTAGTTAAAATTCACTTAGGATTGCATGTTATAAAAGAAAATATCAGTGAGCTTGAAGACAGTTAAAAGAAATTATCCATTCTAATGCACAATGAGAAACATGAGGATAAAAATAAACTGAGCTTCCCATGAACTTGGGACAGCATTAAGTGACCTAACTATGTAATTAAGACCCAGGGGGAAACTATACATGTGTGTGTGGGTAGATACAGATATAGATTTTTTAACTTGTTTATTTATGTATATGTTTCAATTCCATTTTAAACTCAGTCCAGTCAAAATGTAAATCATTTCTATACATAGCAATGTTCAAATTTTTTCCTGAAGATGATACATGTGTACTGGAAGCAGTTGGTTCACCTTGAGGGGTTAACTGAGGGATCCAGATCCTTGGCACAGGCTCCTATGAGCTCTGTTATGATGCCTCTTGTCTACCTGAATGCAGCTGCATATTTGGCACTCACAGCTAGTTTGTGTTTAGTGGAACTCAGGTCTGTCATGGGGAGACAGAACCTGGCTATATCTTACCTCAGCTTCCACTCTTACCAATTCCCAAGTATCCACCACAACTTCTTACAGCCTCTGGCTGCACTGCTTCAATCCGTTTCTGCTGCTAAAACAAATGTGCATTAATACCGCACTGGAATCTAGAGCCTCCTTCCTGACCACAGAGCAGTCTCACTGATGTGCCCTGTCTCCAAGGTTGTCTCCAGAGAGGTGACCACATTTCCAGGTTTAAAGTGGGGAACAGGACGATGCCTTTCCTCTCCTCTCCTTCCCTCTTTACTCTTGATTCTGCTAATGCTCTCAGGTTTATCTCATAGTCCGGCAGAATTTACTTGGAGAAAGAAAACACTTCGTGCATTTTCTGCAATCACTAGCAAAATTTCCAGGGTAGGAACGTGTGTTTTTAATGTCTGTAGTCCATATCCTTTCTTTTCTCTTACAAAGAACTAGCTTCTTCCTCCATTGTCAAAGACAGAAGAGAACTATTTCTATCCCACAGAAGAATGTCATGAGTAGGGTCCTAAAACCTGAATACTGAGTTGTTAGAAGCAGAAGGAAGACAGAAAAATTTGGAAATTGTGTCTTCAAACAATTGACTGGCTGTGGTGTTGTTTTATAATATTACTTGGAAAAGCAGAAGGTGATTAATATTTATCTTTGTATTCTTATCCAGTACATTCTGATCCTCCCTTATACACATGGATAGCTGAAGCTGAATAGAACACAAAGAGAAAGTGATACTTGTCAAAAAATTACTATTACTTAATTTTTTCTCTCTTTTTAAAATTAATTTTATTGGTACATTTTAGGTATACAATATAGTGACATTCATCATTAGAAATTTGCACCTCAATGTTTTGTTTTATTTATGACTATGCAATATACACAGAACTGTAAGCACACATCTATTTCAGGATAGTTTTGATAGGTGAGTCCTGAAACCATGACATTTCAGATACAGCTTGTTATTATGAGATTCCCAGGTTCAAGAAATGTGTAGCTATGGTGTTGGACCTCAGATATTGCTTCTGAAAGTGACTACTTTTCCCAAACTCTCTGAATCTGTCACTATATCAAATTTAAGCTTCTCAGGAGAGAAGCCAGAGTAATTTGAAGAAAATAGTATCTCACTCAGAACCTTCCTAGTATATTATTTTCTTCAACTTTAACTGTAACCTCCTCCAGGCCATTAAAAATTGTATTGGATTCCATTCAAATAAAGCCTTGAATTATGGGTCAAATTATCCACTAAATTATGATCATTTTTAATTCCTATGTATATGTTCATTAAGGAAGTAGGTCTCTCTTTAAAAAAAATACATTGCCAGTTGAATCTACTGATAAATTTCCAAATTTGCTTATGGTAATCAACAAAAGATGATTTAGCATAATGATTAATGACATACTCCTTTAGAAATAGATGTTCAAGAGATTTAATTCAAACATTGAAAGTTTTCAAACTTCTTCATTTTGAAAATATAAATATATTTTTTTCATTAGAGCAAATCCCCTCTGGACAGTGGATTTCAGTTGTATTGTCTTTGCCATGTTATTAATGAGCCTGTCTGTGGGCATCGATGAGTCACGCAGGGCTGCAGCAGACTCCTGTCCTTCCTTTAATGTCTTGCTCTAGTTCTTATCAGTATTTGCAGGAAAGAAAACAACTCATGCATGTAAACCTTAGGCTGATACAGCAGCTTAGCTTTATGTGTATAACTAAAGTCCTATTTATTTAATGTACAGTGTTCTAATTTCAGAAGCAATGTGAAGGCAACGTTGCTGAAATCCTATAAGCTAAACTAAAATTTAAATTCAAAAGTGAAGGATTATGGATTGAATGATTTCAAGTTGACATTAGATGGCTCAGAGGAAATGAAAACCTTCCAGAGACAATCACACTTTTTTCTGAAAATAAATTTTTTAATATGCATTTTATTTTTGTATAGTAGTCGTAATATTTACTGTGATCAGAGAGCATGACATAAAGTGCAAAACCACTGTGAAAAACAAAGTTATTTCTAAGAAATGGGGTTTAATATTTTTATTGGACAAATTAGAGCTACTATAAAATATTAGAAATCCTTTCCTATTCTAAAAAATATTAATATATTATTGTGAAAAATCTCAAATTGCATCCTTAAACTTTAGGATCTATCACAACATACAGTCTACCTCCATAATGTCACTTTGATAATAGCAAAATATGAAAAAGTAAAATATTCAGTAAACAAATTCAGTAGTACCTGTACCTGTAAAAATGGCCTATGTCAAAAAAGGAAAGTAGAATGAGTTTGAACTTCAATAAAACGGCTATGTATGTATTACTTCCTGTTTCATCTCTTGACTATGTCTACTTGGAAAAGGCAAAGCCCCAAAGGTTACAAGAAGAAAATATTTTAAATCTGGTTAGAATTACTCAATGAGAAAATTTGTATTTCTTCAAGGTAATGGGGACCAATTAGGTACAAAAAGTAGCAGAAGATAGCTTGCTCCTCCCTAGAAGATTATCGCAGCAGAGTGCATGAGGGACCTTTGAATAACACATGCAAAATGAGAATGTATCTGGTTAACACCAAGCCTATATATTCAGATGACACCAAGATGTTCTGGCCGGACAAACAGTAACATTCCCACTTTTTAAAAAAGAACATACCTTCACTTTATTAAAAACTTACATCTCACAAGCAATTCAGTAACCTGTTTTCCAACATATTTCTAAGATCATATTTAAGACACTAAATCCAACAAATAAGTCTAATTAGCATAAGAGAAACACATTTAATGACATTTCAAATATAAAATAACATTGAAATCTGAAGCATGGCCAGATATATACTTAAAATTGACTAAACTGTTTCAAATGCTATGTCTTTAAATTAATTTATGTTAAACACAGTGGGTACCAGAGTCAATTCTAGTTGCTATGACAACAGACACTGAAAATTTAAAGATCCAGCAGTAGGCTCAATTCCCTGCAAAGAGGTTATTTTACATTAAAATTACATACCACTGCAACAGTTTCAATGAAACATGTTAAACAGACATACAAGCCATCTTTTTAAAGCAATTTAATTGTTGTATAAAATCCAACGTTTCTCATTTTAACTTAAATTTCCTCCTAGCTAGATTTAGAGTAAATTAGAATCTAAATTTCAGAAAGCAAGCAACTAATTATCAAAATCCTACACAAGGGACGATATCTAAACTAATCATGTAACAAAAACACTATAGAGTATCAGTCTATAATATATGCTTTGGAAATGTATCCCTGACTGGCGGGTCATTCTTATAAAATGGAAACTTAAAAGAAAAAGATGGAACATGCTTTCACATGAATACATGGAATATTTTAGCTTCATGAGATGCAGAATGATTTCTCTAAAGAGACTTTTAATTGACTGTAAAATTACTGAATTTGAAAATGATTGTGTTTTGTATCATTCCAATAGAGCTTTTATGGGGTCAAGGCTCATCAGTTCTACCAAATAAACATACCCATTCATGTAGCCCAAAAAACAGTCACCTTGTGCATATAAACCAAATGGACAGGAACAAAATGTGAAAGGCTGTCAGTCAATGTGTGCCAAAGAGAAAAGATGGGAGGACTCAGAAAGTGGCATTCCAGTCTCACCTTCCATTGGAGACGAAGGGCAAGGGAAATGTCTACTGGGTTTGGTTCCATGAACATCACGCTCGCCCAGTTTTCCAATTCGTCTCTAAAAATACTCACACGCACACATTTTTGGGGGGATAGGGCCCCTCCTGTTGTTTAGTCTGCTGACATGTAATATCACTCTTGAGCTGGCTTATCCTGAGCCACCAACTAAAATTGTTTTCTTCTGTGGTGTCCCTGGTGCCAAGGGTTCATTCCCCTTGAAATAGAGAGGTTTTCTTTTTCCCTGTTCAGTTTATAATTCTCAAATCAGATCCTTTAGCCAAGTTTTACTTTTCAAAACTTTTTTGAAGGAGGAAAACCAGGTGGAGAACATTACTGAAAAGAAAGGAATTATTTCCCTTTCCTTAAATAGGTCCCCTAGATTCAAAATGTCCCTAACACAAGAGAATTAAATCAGTGAAAACACTCAAGCCTCTAATGGGTATCTATCCAATTTATTGACTCTGTTTCTTTATAGTTTATAAGGGCACATAAAAGTTCTATTTTATTTGCCATCATAATTTTCCTACTCCACAAAGACAAGAATTAGAAAGAAAGAAAGCCCTGTTTGAATCCAAAATACACAGCATTCCTGGGATACAGGTAATGGAGACCAAAATCAATGAGAAGGTCCACGTTTCAAATACTTCTTAGAGATGGAAAATCAAACAGTTTCAATATGTTAAAACCAATACTGTTTCTCCACTCTGAAATTATGTGATACTAATTATGCTGAAAACATGTTCATCATCAAAATGAATATTACCCAAGATGATTCAGAGGAAGAAAAATATTCTACTAGGGGGAAAAAAGCCCACAGAGGATCAAAATGTCAGAATCATTCATGTAATGTAAGTTTTCATTTGTTTCTTTTTAAGTATTTTGAAAAGAAAGAATGTGCTAAAATCAGTGGGTAGAGAACTACAAGCAAGATACTAATTTTGTATTTTTAAAACCATGTGTTTATATCATCTAAGTGGAACAAATTGTTCTGTTAAAACCAACCCTTGAAAGAGATTTCAAGAGTCCTCTTCAGGTATTTATAGGCCTTGGAACAGGCTCCAGCTATTATAGTTTACAATGGCTTTTCACACATTTCTGTTTAACTTATCACCAACAATATTTATAGATGTGTGACATGGCATGGGAAATTATTTTTATCTAATTTGTACCTCTTAAAAATCACCCAGTATCCATGTAGAGTAAATAATCCAGCTGTTTAATGTTACTAATTAGGTGCTGCAGTCGAAAAGATATATTGCTTCCCTTTATTCCTTCACAAAAGTCAAAATATTTTGAACATCCCTCATAACCAAGGCACTGTGAAGGACAAGACTGTTCTGCTACAGACCATGCAAACACACCTAGAGGAGATGGTAAAAGTGATTTTTCCTGTATCAGAAAAGACTTTCTGAAACAGGTAGCATTTCCACTTAAGTTTTAATTTGCCCAGCATCAGGGCCTCTGGATGTAGGAAGGAAGTACAGTCCTTCCAGCAAGAAAAGTCAGTGCAAGGATACAAAGAAGGGACACCCACACCACTTCACAGATCCTAAAGGGACCACCAAGTGAACTGGGGCCTTGACCAAGGAAACTTCAAATCTCAAGTGGTTTAACCCAAAATTTATTACCTAGGCAAGATGGGAGTGGGGAGATAGCAGAAGGTAAGACGTTCTTTGGTTCAACTCTCATGGCAATAATGTGTAGACAGACCACAGTGGGAAGTCATGAAGACAAAAGTCAGTCAAGTGAGGCTAAAACATCTTACCCAGGGTGACAGCAGCAGGAGGAGGGCAAAGCGAGCTTAGAAAACTACAGAAGTAGAACAAAGAGGACTTGGTAAGGACTTGAGGTGCCCATCTTTAAAGATTAAGAGAGCAAATATGCTAAAGAATATGAATATATGAGAGTAGGGAACATTAAATCACAGTACCTTTGGGGAACACAGAGCAAACTGTAATGTCTTCATTCTGTCCTTAGCCAATGTGATCTTCCTTCCTTCTCTCCTTCCCCACTCTTCCCCTAATTAAGCAGGCAAAAAGTGAACTAAATAGACAACTGCAGCTCCATAAAATCCACTTATTTAAATATTTCCTTTGGGTGACACTTAGTCAAAAGAGGGCAGAGAATCCTCTTTTTCTTAGATAGTCTCACCTTCTCTCTTTTTCACTCCACAAATGATGGAAGGGTAAGTGATGGAGGGGTAGATCATGTTAGATGGCTTTGTGTTGTTGGGGAATTGTGGGAGTCCTCATGCTATCTTTTCATCTTCTTGTCCTAGGGTGTGCCCTGGCTATCTTATTAAGCACTGCAGACTTCCAGTGTAGAAACCAAGAACTTTTAAATGTGAGTTTAATTTTCTGGGCTCTGGTGATGCTGCTGGTGGTGGCTTCTTATAAACCCAGGCACACCTAACCTTCCTCTCTGGATGACTTTGAGGTTTGCCTTAGACTTCCACTGACCCCACCTCAGAGCACCCACTCATCAGCCGCTGCTACAGAGCCACCACCCCCTCTGCACTACACTCTTCAGGAAAGCTCTTAAATTATACCCTGCACTGTACCTCAAGGAAAACAAGGAAGGGTCAGAAAAGTGAACTGTCAAAATCTGAGTGAGTGATCATGCTGAAGCCATCAGTTTATTAGATTTGACTGCAACCTAGGCTAGTACAGAGATGTTAGATGAAGTGGGAAACAAAAGTCCTTTCCCATAGCTACAGTGGCCGTCACTCACTAATATTCCTGCCCAACTCCTCACCAAGCCCAGATAAATGATAACTAGAGTTTACATGTAAATGCCTGGGTCCTGACCCTTATTCCTCTCGTAATATTCCAAGGCCGGAAGGAAGAGTTCCTTACATGGTAGCAACCTTCATCCAGGCTCTGTCTAAGCCCCATGGTATGAGAAGGTTGAGGCCTCCTACTTGGTTGTGAATATGACAAATAGCAAATTAACAACATGATACAAGAAACTCTCCTGTTAATATGGCAACAGAGGGAACTGAAAGAATTCAGAAAAATCCTTCCTCAAGACAATAGCCTGGCTTGTAACTATATTAACTTGCTGTACAACCCGACTTTGCCTGCCAAAAGTTAAATATTACCTGAATATCTTAATCTCCAAGAAAGAAAGATGCCTCAGGAGGACTAACACGAAGGTCTCTAATAGGAAAAGTAACAGAAAAAGCACATTAATATCTGCAAGATGTTGTTTATCTTGCAAATGGATCTATATAATTAATATTTCATAGCATTTCCAAAATGAATAATTATGGAGTCTTAAAAATGCTCACAATAGATACAGCATATGCTATTTGAAACTGGATATTCATTCAAGACTAAAAAACATCTGTATCTGTATCTGCTGTATACAAATATCTAATAAATAAGGTTGTATTGTATCTAACTCTAGTTTCGAGAGCAGGAAAAGAAGGTCTGGTGTTATAATCGGTAGTTTAAATAATTTAGTAAATTTCAACTGTCAGTGAGTTGATTGATACACAAATTTAAGAGGAAGAAAAAAAGGTTAAGAACACAAACATTTAAGTCATATTGATAACCCTTGCCTCCTTACTCATTATTCTTTCTTTTCATTCTTTTTTCTTCCTATATTTCTCTGTCTCCTTTACATTAAGCTGAATACCTTTTAAAAAGTTCATTAATTTCTCAATTATCTGTATTTCTCCAACATAAAGATAAAAACACAGTCCAAACTGCGAACTTTAATTGTGTGAGTCCCCACAATGTTTCAGTGAAATATTAGAAGTGCCTCAGGTCACCTTAGTATGCATTCTATTGAGAAAAAACATCTACCTTTGGCTGAAGACTACCAGCTCTGTTATTTACAATCTGCCTAGCCACAGGCAACCCGCTTAAGCTCTCCATGCTTCCATTTCTTCATCTGCAAAATAACACAAGTAGCATCTTCCCTTTTTATTTCACTGAATGGTTGTGAGAATCAGGCTAAGGTCAGGTATTGGTTCTGAAAATTCTTTGTAAGTTTTAAATTGCTGTAGCCATAGTTGAGCATGATTATTTTTGCTTCTTTACCGGTGGCTGGTGCTGTGTGCCCCACTCAAATTTCCTTAGGACTTCTTCCTGCCGTACTTGAGGGAGCTCTCTGAAAACACTCCTCTCTGTGGCCATAGGCAAAGGCTCAGCCCACTCAGGGCAAGCAGGAAGTATCAGTTACTGGTCTTAGAAGTAATCATCAACCAAGGACAAATGAGAACCTTGATTCTCTGAAGAGCACCTTCCATACAGCCACCCAGAGGTTCAATATAATGATGGCAGTAATTGATGATAAACTCTTTACTAACTTTCATTCCTCCTCTGCCTAACTTTTCCGCTTCCTTGCTGCTGCCTCCTGGGATAACCTTGAATAAACCACTTGCTCTGGAATCCTTGACTCACAGTAGGCTTCAGGGGGAACAAAATAAAAACAATATTTTCTAAGTATGCTTTGCTTTCTTTATTGGCCCAAGAGAAATCTCTTAAGCCTATAAGCCCCAGTCATGTAGGACTTCAAGTCTAAAATGTTCCAGTTTCTCCTTTTTAATCTTCCAGTTAAAACCAGAATGACGAATTTTCAATAAAATACAGTGGGTGGATTTTTCCCCTGGCTGACTCATCTTGCCGTCTAGCTGGCAGAAAGATTAGCTAGACCTCTTTGAGAAGGTCGATGAGCTCTGACTCACATTCATACTTGGGGTTATTAGGCTTGTCTGCTCAGACCTGTTTTGTACAGAATAACAATTTCAACTAAGAAATTAAATAGCTTCCTGATCTAAGGCTCATAGGATTTTTAAAACAACCAAGTTCTCAAGAATCATTAGTCCAAAAGTAGTATTAAATCTCTTTTTTAATTAATAAAACACATTTTCTCAAAATATGGTTTTATGTGTTCATTTTAACTGGAAATTATAACTCTAACTATGAAGCTATGAAAATCTGGCTTCAAATCCTAGATCTCACTAACAATGATACCAAGTATATTACTTATCCCCTTACTCTTCCATCTCTTCTTTCCCTAAATCAGAAATAATAAAATAAGAGGATTTTGCAGTGACAAATTAGGAATGAGATGATGTTTGTACAGTTTAACCCATACTAAATATTCATGTTAATTTATTTTAAAGAATCTGCAATATTTCACTATTCAATTAACATTTATTGAGTATCTATTTATTGCTAGACTCTGTGATGAATAAAATGGAATCATTTCCCTGCCCACCAAAAATTTATGGTCTACTGAGGAGACAGATCGTTAAAATTAATAAATAATTGAAAAGTATACATCATAACAGCCAATATGCTATTGCATATTAGTATTAAATTGGATGATATTATATCATCCAAATATCATAACAAAACTAAGTTTTATTGATTACAATGACATTAAAGTACTATATAATTTCTATGCTTTGTAGACAACAGTAACATTCAAATACTCATATCTACTTATGTTCAGTGCATGAAATTTCATAACCTTGTAATTCTGGAGAAGCATATTATTTCCTTTATTAAAGGGTTAATGTTTGAATGGTTGACACTGAAGAAAATGAGAAGAGAGTCATTCAGCCCTGAGTCATGGTAAATGTGAAGACAAAATTATAGCCATGTAAGGCTCTGCAATCATTCAAGAGAAATGAATTGCTGGTCTGCCTAATTTGTCATGTCACCCCACTAAAATTACCTTCAGTGTCATAAACCTGATATCTTTTGGCTAAGTGCTGAGGAGACTGGGAGGTTTAATATTCTCTTACCAGAAATATCTAGTAATATGTTTTGTTGATTACTGCAGCTCATCCTGTTTCCTGCCTATAAGTACCTGGCATGATTTGTTCTGATCTTAGAGATCATTCTGTGTATGTATAGCACACTCTTGACTGAGGTCACCCCAATCCTGCCAATTTCCAAAGCTGATCCTTACATTCCATTCCTTAAATGGGGAGTAGACAGCTCAACACCCTCCTAGACCTCACGCACATCGCTTGAGCATAAACAGGGTGTGATTTGCTGAAATCATTCCTGAGAGGACAAATCTGTTGATGAAGTAACTCAGGCTCCACCAGAAGATTTACTGAGGTGTTTAATTAAGACAAGAAGAAATGTAGCTGACACTCATAACTCAACCATAAAGCATTTAGTGTATTAACAACTGGCTCTCAGATCTAATTTTTAAAGTGTTTGTTCCTGGTACCCTATAAAAACATCACCAACTTTATTAAAGAATGATAAAAGGTTGTCTGACAGCACTTAGAAGCCCAATGAAATCTTTATCCTAACCTTGTGTTCTCATCCTTGCAGAAGAGAAAGCTTACATTTTAAGAACCATTTACTAATAATATATGAATTTCTAATCATTATTCTTATGCTGGGAACAATTCTAATAACTTAATTCTTCAAATTTATGATATATCTTTCATAATGACATGACTTTATAGCTGCTCTATTTTCTTTCATAAAGAAAAGAAGATCAATTCTGCAATTAAGTATCAATCTCATTTTAATTTAATTCTAGAAGGAACTTTTCTTTTTTTCTTTTAAATTCTTTTATAGGTACATTTTAGGTATACAATACGTTTACATTTATCATCGGGTGTTTGTACCTGTACATGTTGTTTCTTGGTTCTTATTTTTTTCCCCATTACCTGTGAGCCCTTCACCCCCTCCATCCTTCCCTATTTACGTAGACTTTGTTTACATTTTTTGCTCATAATTTTTCCTTTCCCTTCTTTCCTTTCCCCTTCCCCTCCCACCACCCCTACATCTTTGGACCTTTTAATATTTCAAATTATCAATTATTCATTTTAATCATTTTAATCTTTATTTACACTTTCAGTTTCTCATACTAGAGAAACTATTCAGTATTTACACATGTGTATCCTATTTATTTCACTTAAGAGTATGGCCTCAATATGCATCCGTTAAAATATAAATGACTCTAGTTTCTCGTTCTTTATGGCTGAGTAGTACTCCATTTTATTAAAAAAGACCACATCTTCTTTATCCAGTTTCCAGTTGATGGGCAGTTGGGCTGTTTCCAAGCTTTAGCTATTACAAACTGTGCCGCTATAAACATGGGTGCACATATATCACTGTGATATGATTCTTTTAATTCTTTTGGGAAGATAACCAAAAGGGGAAGAGCTGGGTCAAATGGGACCTCTAGCCCTAGTTCTTTGAGTTATCTTCACACTGATTTCCATAGTGCTCACACAAGTCTGCACTCCCAACAACAATAGAGAAGGATTTCTTTCTCCCCATACCCCTGAGAACAATTGTTATTGGCTGATTTCTTAAGAGCAACCATTGTTTCTGGGGTAAAGTGGAATCTCAGTGTTGTTTTCATCTGCATCTCTGAAATGACCAGTGATGTTCAAAATTTTTTCATATATTTATTTACTGCCTTTGCTTCTTTGTCTGAGAAATTTCTGTTCATTTCAGATGCCCATTTTTGAATTGGGTCTTTGAATTTGGGGGGTCTGATTTTTTTCAGTTATTTATATACTCTAGATAGTAGTCCTTTGTCTGAGATACAGCTGCTAAAAAATTTTTCTCACATTGTAGGTTTTCTCTTAGCTCTGTTGTGGTTTCTTTTGCAGTGCAGAAGCTTTTTAATAAGATGAGATCCCAATTGTTGATTCTTTGTGCTAGTTCCCGTGCTACTGAGGTTTTGTTCATAAGGTCTTTTCCTATGCCAATGTCTTCAAGAGTTCTACCTAACTTATCTCTGAGCAAGTTCAGTATTTCTACCTTAATATTTAGATCTTTAATCCACTTTGATCTTAGTTTAGTGCATGGTGATAGGTATGGGTCTAGTTTTAATCTTTGGCAGGTTGAAATCCAGTTATTCCAACACCATTTATTAAATAGGCTATCTTTCCTTGAATGAGGGTGGGTGGGTCCTTTGTCCAAGATGAGGTGGTTGAGTATGTCTGGAGTTGTTTCTGCATCTTCTAATCTATTCCACTGATTCTCAGGTCTGTTTCTTTGCCAGTACCATGCTGTTTTTATCACAATAGCTTTGTAGTAGAGTTTTAAGTTGGGGATTGTGATACCGCCAGCCATGTCTCTGTTGCCTAGAATTGCTTTTGCTATTCTAGTTCTATTCTGGTTCCAAATGAATTTTTGGATTGTTTTCTCTTCTTCTGTGAAATATATTGTTGGAATTTCAATTGGCCTTGCATTAAATCTATATAGCAGTTTGGGAAGTATGGCCATTTTCACTATATTAGTTCTTCCTACCCAGGACTAAGGATTTCTTCCCATTTTCTTATATCCTCCTCAATCTCCTTTTTTAGAGTCCTATAGCTTTCAGTGTAGAGGTCTTTTGCTTCATTTGTTAGACCGATTCCTAGATATTTCATTTTTTTGGATGCTATTGGAAAAGGAATTGTTTTCCAAATTTCTTTCTCAGTGAATCTGCTATATGTGTATAAGAAGGCTATTGTTTTTTTCATGTTGACCTTATATCCAGATACTCTCTACTGAATCTGTTAATTAGGTCTAGAAGTCTTTTGGCAAAGTTTTTTGGGTCTTCTATGTAAAGTATCATATCATCAGGAAATAATGACAGTTTAACTTCTTCCTTTCCTATCTGTATTCCTTTTATTTCTTTCTGTTTTCTAACTTCTGTGGCTAATATTTCAAGAACTATATGGAACAGGAGTGGTGATAGTGGGCATCCTTGTCTTGTTCCTGATCTTAGCATGAAAGTTTTCAGTTTTTGACCATTTAGTATGATGTTGGCTGTTGGTTTTCATAGATAGCCTTAATCAGGTTGAAATAAAGACTTTCAATTCCAATTTTCTACAGTGTTTTTATCATGAATGGGTGCTGGATTTTGTCAAATGCCTTTTCTACATCTATTTAGAAGATCATATGGTTTTCTCTCCTTGACTCTGTTAATATAGTGTATTACATTTATTGATTTATGAATATTGAATCATCCTTGCATCCCTGGGATAAATCTGACTTGGTCAGGGTATATGATCTTCTTGATGACCCTCTGTATTCTGTTTGCCAGTATCTTGTTGAGGATTTTTGCATCTATGTTCATTAGGGAGATTGGCCTGTAGTTCTCTTTTTGGTTGGGTCTTTCCCTGGTTTTGGAATCAAAGTAACACTTGCTTCCAGGAATGAATTTGGAAGCGTTGCTTCCCTTTCAATTTCCTTGATGAGTTTAAAGAGTAATGGTGATAGTTCTTCTTTAAATGTCTTGTAAAATTCAGCAGTGAAGCCATCAGGACCTGGGTTTTTCTTTGTTGGTAAATTTTTAATTACATTTTCAATTTCACTCATTGTAATTGGGGTGCTTAGAATTTCTATATCTTCTTCATTTAACTTTGGCAATTTGTATGTATCTAGGAATCTGTCCATTTCTTCTGCATTTTTCATTTTATTAGAGTATAGGTTCTCGAAGTAGGTATTGATGACCCTCTGGATTTCTGCTGGATCTGTTGTGACTTCACCTTTTTCATTCTAAATTGCATGGATTTGAGCCTTTTCTTTCCTTTTTTTGATAAGATTAGCTAAAGGTTTATCAATTTTATTTATTCTTTAGAAAACCAACTCTTTGATTCATTAATTTTTTGTATTGTTCTCTTAGTCTCCATTGCATTGATTTCTGCTCTGATCTTTATAATTTCCACTCTTATATGATATTTGGGTTTGTTATGCTCTTCTTTTTCTAGGAGCTTGAGGTTCTGCCTTAGTTTATTTATCTGAGTTCTCTCTGTTTCCCTAATACGAGCATTCACTGCTATGAATTTCCCTCATAGAACTGATTTCATTGTGTCCCATAAATTCCTGTATGTTTTACTGGTGTGGTCATTTACTTGCAGAAACTGTCTAATTTCTTCTTTAATTACCTCTGTGACCCATTGGTTGTTCAGGAGGGTGTTATTTAATTTCCATGTGTTTGTGGGAGTTTTGTGGTTTCTTATGTTATTGACTTCCAATTTTATTGCACTATGGTCTGATAATATACAGGGGGTAAATTCAATTCTTTTACATTTACTTAGACATGTCCTATGAGCTAGCATGCAGTCTATTTTGGATAATGACCCATGTGCAGCTGAAAAGAGTGTGTATTCTGATTTTGTGTGGTGGAACACTCTGTAAATATCTATTAAGTCCATTTGTTCAATAGCTTGGTTCAGTTCTAGAACTTCATTGTTAATTTTTTTGTGATATTGGGGTATTGAAGTCCCCACTACAATTGTATTAGTGATTATTTGATTTTTCATATCCATTAATATTTGTTTTGTATAGTTGGGGTCATTCATATTTGGTGCATATATATTTATGGTTGTCATCTCTTCCTCTTGCACTGTTCCCTTCACAAGGAGGCAATGACCATCTTTGTCCCTCTTAATTAGTTTTGGTGTGAAATCTACTTTGTCTGCAAATAAAATTGCTACCCCTGCTTTTTGCCGGGTTCCTGTCGTGTGGCAAACTGTTTTCTATCCTTTTACTTTAAGTCTATAAATTTCTTTTTGAGTTCGGTGTGTTTCTTGTATATAGCATATTGCTGGATTTTGCTTCTTAATTCATTCTGCCAGTCTATTTCTTTTGATTGGTGAATTGAGTCCATTAACATTGAGAGTTATAATTGATAGATATTGACTCATCCTTGTCATGATGTTTTGCTGTTGTTGGCTCTTTTATTTCTTATTTTTCCCCCTTTCCCTTTAGTTTCTTTCCTTGCCTGGTGGCTTCCCTCTGTTGGGCCTCATGGAGTTGTGACCTTCAATGTCTTTTTCTAGGATATTGCTTAGAATTGTTTGGAGTACTGGTTTGGTGTTCATGAAATTTCTCAGGTGTTCTTTGTCATGGAAGTATCTAATTTCCCCATCGATTTTGAAAGATACTTTTGCAGGATACAACAGTCTAGGTTGGAAATTATTTTCTTTTAGGGCTTGAAATACTTCACTCCAGGCTCTCCTTGACTTGAGAGTTTGTGTTGAGAAGTCTGCTGTGATTGTAATGGGCTTTCCTTTGTAGGTGACTTGTTTCTTTTCTCTAACTGCTTGTAGGATTTTTTTGCTCTGTTGGGTTTTGGGATCTTGAGTATTATATGTCTAAGTGTAGATTTTTTTGATCATGACTAGTTGGTGTTCTATATGCCTCACTTATCTGTATGTCCAACTCTCTACCTCTGTCTGGGAAGTTTTCTACTATTACTTCTGTGAACAGTTTTTTATGTCAACTGTACTTTCTCCTGGTTTTTGGTGGACTCCTGTCAGTCTTATGTTATTCTTCTTTGCATCATCTAGCAGCTGCTGGATTGATTTCTCGTGATCCCTTACTATTTTGAAGAAATCTCCATTTTCATGGTCATTAACCACAATCCTGTCTTGTATATCGCATATTCTATCTTCACATTCCCTTAATCTGCTTTGCATACTTTCAACAGAGGTTTTAATCTCCTGGATATCTGTTTGAATCTGTTTCATGGATTCCATTTCTTTCTTATGCTGGTGATTTTGGTTTCAATTTCTTTCTTATGCTGGGCATTCATGGCTTCCAGCATGTTTCTGAGCTCATCTATTTTTTTATCTGCTTCTGTTCTAGAGCCTCTAATCATGTCTTTCACTCTGCTCACCATCTCTGTAGTTATCTGGGAGATTATTTCTGCTTTGAATTTTTCTAGAGCCTCATTCATCTGTTTTGTTACTTCCTGTGCTATCAGTTCAGGGTGTCCAGGTAGTTGATTATCAGACTTTTCCACCTCGTTTCCCCCAGAATTTGCATTGTTGGGGGTGGAAGTCTGATTCATGCCTTTCTTAAATGTCTTCTCATTTTTTTTGATATTGTCCTTGGTTTAATTCCTGGTTTGATATGTGAAGTTGCTTATTGTATGTATCGTTGTTGCTTATAGTTAGAACCCTTATGGAATGATTGCTTCTCAAAAGTTCCTTCCAGATATAGCTGGTCTTAAGGTTTTGCATCTCTAATGGCTCTGAGCCTATCTCATTTTCATTATACCAAGAAGGACAACTGATTAGATCAATCACAACACCTTAGCCCAAGTGATATAATCAGCAACACAATAGCATCAAGTACCTCTTAGAAAATGACAATTTGTGGTAGTTATTAATCTATTATCTTTAACTGTGTGAATTAAATCAAAATCAAGGACCAACCCAACATATGTTTATAGTGAATAAACTCTTCAATATAGCAATTTAACCCTTCAAATGGGGAATTAGAAGGCATTGGGAAGGGAGGAATAGGTTAGTAGAAGGATAGGGGAAGGTTATCAGTAAGGCCAGAGGGCACAGGCAAGAGAAGGAAAGAGAAGAAAAGAAAGATAAAGAAGAAATATGAATTAGAGGCAGACTAGGAACACAAAGGGAGATGAAGAACAATGTGGGACAGCAAGGGAGCAAGGCAGAGAGAGAGAGAGAGAAAGAAAAGAGAAAAGAAAGAAAAAGAGAAAAATAAAAATTTTGAAAGACTAGCAAATAAAAAAAATCAAAAATAAGAGCAAAAAAAATAGTGGTAATTTTGAAAATAACAAATAAAAGATAAAAATGAAGGGCCTCCTTCAGAGTATGTCTCTGCTGTCACAATAGACAGTGTGGGCAGCAGTGTGCAGTTATAAGTCAATGAGTCTCAGTAAGCTAGTCACAGTCTTGTGATATTCAGGCAGATTTCTGGCTGCAAGTCCCAAGTTGAGCTCCCTGAAATCTTCCAGGGTTGAACTCTGCCAGATTCTCCTGCGGGTTCCAGCTTCCTTTCCCCTGAAGATAGTCCAGGTTCTGATGGGAGGTTATGATCTCTCCAACTTACCAAGCACGGTGGTCTGTTGTGCCTTTATTGCAGAGATTCTCTTCACTTTTCCAGTGGGCTTCAGTTTTCATCAGGAAGCCTGAGAGAGGCCCTCTCTCTCTTGTTCACTTCTTCAGCTCATGGCAATAGTCTTTATGCCTCCCTGTGCCTCTGTAGTGTGGATCCAAGTAGATGTACAGCCAAGAGGCCGGGGGAGGGCTGTTGTTGTAGGCGCTGGCATGGCTAAGCTGGAGGCTGGTGGGCATGGCACTCTTTCTTCTTTTTTTAAATTTTTTGAAAATCAATTTTATTGGTACATTTCAGGTATACAATATAATAACATTCGTGACTGGAAATTTGCACCTTTATATAATCTCTCTTGGTTCTTATTTTTGACCCATTCCCCTGCCCTCCCTTCAACCACTCCATCCCTCCCCATTTACAAAGACTTTGTTTCCTTTTTTTTCATTTTCTCATATTAATTCCATTCCCTTTTTTCCTTTCCACTACACCTTCAGCTTTCTGTTCCGCATTGCTCATTTTCTTCCTATTTCAAATTATCTATTATACCTTTTAGTCCTTATTTACACTTTCAGTTTCTCACACTAGAGAAACTATTCGGTATTTACACATGTGTGTTCTATTTATTTCACTTAAAAATATCACCTCAATGTGTATCCACTTAGCAATAAATGTCACTAATTTCATTTTTTTATGGCTCAATAGTACTCCTTTTTATTTAAAAAACCACATTTTCTTTATCCAGTCTCCAGTTAATGGGCAATTGCGCTGCTTCCAAGTTTTGAGTATTACAATTTCTGCTGCAATGAACATGGGTGCACATATATCACTGTGGTATGATTCTTTTACTTCTTTGGGAAAGATACTCAACAGGGAAATAGCTGGATCAAATGGGACTTCCAGTCCTAGTTCTTTGAGGTACCTGCATACTGATTTCCAGAGTGGTTGCACCAGTCTATCCTCCCACCAGCAGTGGAGCAGTGTTACTTTTTCCCCCCGAAAGCTCCACCAGTATTTGTTATTGGTTCATTTTATGATAGCAGCCATTGTTTCTGAGGTGAGGTTGAATCTCTGTGTTGTTTTCATTTGCATCTCTCAAGTGACCAGTGATGTTGAACATTTTTTCATGTGGTTATTGGCTATTTTTACTTCTTTGTCTGAGAAATGTCTGTTCATTTCAGATGACCATTTTCAGATTGGGTCTTTAAATTTGGGAGGTCTGTTATTTTTAAGTTCTTTACACATGCTAGATAGTAGACCTTTGTGTGAGGAACACCAGGTGAAAATTTTTTCCCACATTGTGGGTTGTCTCTTCACACGGCTGGTGGTTTCTCTTCCTGTGCAGAAGCTTTTTAACAAGAAGAGATCCCACTTGTTGACTGTTTCTGCTAGTTAACAGGCAACTGAGGCTTTGTTAATAAAATCTTTTCCTACACCAAGATCTTCAAGACTTCTACCTAACCTCTGTTCCAGCATGTTCAGCATTTCTGTTTTGATATTTAGATCTTTAATCCATTTTGATTTTAGCTTAGTGCATGGTGAGAGATATAGGTCTAGTTTGAATCTTTGGCAAGTTGAAACCCAATTTTTCCAGCACCATTTATTAAAGAGAATATCTTGCCTCCAGTGAGGGAGTTTGGCTCCTTTATCGAAGATGAGGTAGCTGAGTGTGTCTGGAGTTGTTTGTGCATCTTCTAATCTGTTCCACTGGTCCTCAAGTCTGTTTCTTTGCCAGTACCATTCTGTTTTTATCACAGTAGTTTGCAGTATAGTTTCATATTGGGGGTTGTGATACCCCCTGCCGTATCTCTGTTGCCTAGAATTGCTTTTGCTATTCTAGGTCTCTTCTTGTTCCAAATGAATTTTTGGATTGTTTTCTCAAGGTTCATGAAGGGTGCTGCTGGGATTTCAATTGGGATTGCATTGAATCTATAAAGCAGTTTTGGAAGTATGGCCATTTTCACTGTGTTGATTCTTCCTACCCAGAAGGAAGGGATATCTTTCCATTTTCTGATATTGTTTTTAATCTCTCTTTTCAGAGTGCTATATTTTTCAGAGAAGAGGTCTTTGATTTTTTTTGTTAGGTTGATTCCTAGGTAATTCAGTTTTCTGGATGCTATTGTGAAAGGAATTGATTGCCATATTTCTTTCTTTTTTTTTTTTTTTTTTTGGTACCAGACATCGAACTCATGTCCTTGCACTTACACAGCAGGCAGCAAAACCACTGAGCTAAATCCCCAGCCCATTGTTTGCCCTATTTCTCTCTGAGTGAGTCTGTTGTTCCTATACAGGAAAGCTATCGATTTTTGTGTGTTGAACTTGTATCCAGCTACTCTACTGAATTTGATTATTAAGTCTAGGAGACTTTTGGTGGTTCTTGGGGTATTCTATATAGAGTAACATGTCATCTGCAAATACTGACAATTTCACTTCTTTGTTTTCTATCTTTATTCCTTTTATTTCTTCCTCTTGTCTAATTGCTGTGGCTAATGTTTCCAACACTATATTGAACAGAAGTGGTGATAGTGGATACCCTTCTCTTGTTCCTGATTTTAGTATTAAGGATTTCAGCTTTTTACCATTTAGTATAATACTGGCTGTTGGTTTTCCATAGATGTCTTTTATCAGATTGAGGTAGAGACCATCTATTCCAATTTTTTGTAGGGTTTTTATCAGAAATGTATGTTGGATTTTGTCAAATGCTTTTACTGCATCTATTGAGATGATCATATGGTTTTTGTCCTTGGCTGTACTGATAGAATGTATTACATTAATTGATTTGCAAATGTTGAACCATCCCTGCCTCCCTGGGATGAATCCCTCTTGGTCAGGGTGTATGATCTTCTTGATGATCTTCTGCATTCTATTTGCCAGTATCTTATTAAGGATTTTTGCATGTATGTCCATTAGGGTAATTGGCCAGTGGTTCTCTTTTTCGGTGGGGTCTTTCTCTGCTTTGGGGATCAAGGTGATGCTTGTTTCCAGGAATGAATTTAGGAGTATTGCTTCCTTTCAATTTCATTGAAGAGTTTAAACAGTAGTGGCAATAGTTCTTCTCTAAATGTCTTGTGAGAATACAACAGGAAAGCTATCAGGGCCCAGGCTTATCTTAGTTGGTAAGGTTTTAATTACATTTTCAATTTCACTGATTGATATTGGGTTGTTTACAATTTTTAGGTCTTCTTCATTTCAACTTTGGTAATTCATACTAATCTAGGAATCTGTCCATTTCTTCCGTGTTGTCCATCTTATTGGTGTATAGATTCTGGATGTAGGTACTGATGATCCTCTGGATTTCTGTTGGGTCTGTTGTAATTTCAACCTTTTCATTCCTAATTGCACGGATTTGGGCCTTTTCTTTCCTTTTTCTGATAAGGGTGGCTAAGGGTTTGTCAATTTTGTTTATACTTTTTGAAGAACCAACTCCTGGCCTCATTGATTTTTTGTATCATTCTCTTAGTCTCCATTGCATTGATTTCTGCTCTGATCTTTATAATTTCCTCCCTTGTATGAGCTTTGGGTTTGTCCTGCTCTTCTTTTTCTAGAAGCTTGAGGCTCAGTGTTAGGTTGTTTAATTGGGCTTCCTCTGTTTTCCTAAGATGAGTATTCACTGCTGTGAATTTTCCTCATAAGGCTGCTTTCATTGTGTCCCATAGATTCCGATATGTTGTATTGTCATTGTCATTTAATTGAAGGAATTGCCTGATTTCTTTAATTTCCTCTGTGACCCACTGGTTATTCAGAAGTATGTTGTTCAATTTACATGTGTTTATGAAATTCTTGTGGTTTCTTTTGCTATTGATCTCCAATTTCATCACACTATGGTCTGGTTAATATACAGGGGATAACTTCAATTCCTTTGCACTTACTTAAACATGTTCTAAGAGTAAGTATGTGATCTGTTTTGGAGAATGACCCATTTGCAGCTGAAAAGAATGCGTATTCTGGGCCAGGGATTTAGCTCAGTTTTGCCACCACCTGTCCCACAAGTGCACGGACCTGAGTATGATCTCCAGTACCAAAAACAAAACAAAACAAAACAACAACAAAAAAAAGAATGTGTGTTTTGATTTGGTGGGGTGGAACACTCTGTAAACATCTGTTAAGTTCATTTGTTCAAGAGTTTGATTGAGCTCTAGTATTTTGTTTCTTTTTTTTTTGTCTGGTTGATGTATCTATTTGTGACAGTGGGGTACTGAGGTCCCCCACTACTATTGTATTAGTGCTTATTTGATTTTTCAAGGTCATTACTATTTATTTTATATAGCTGGGCACACTAGTATTTGGTGCATATATATTAATGATTGTCATCTGTTCCTCTTGGATTGCTCCCTTTACAAGGATGTAGTGTCCTTCTTTGTCTCTCTTGATCAGTGTTGGTTTGAAATCCACTTGATCTGCAAAGAGAATAGCTTCTTCTGATTTTTTTCTGTTTCCTGTCACATGGAATATTGTTTTCCACCCTTTAACTTTCAGTCTACAATTTTCTTTTTTATTAAGTGTGTTTCTTGTATGCAGCATATTTTTGGATCTTGCTTCTTAACTCATTCTGCCAGTCTATTTCTTTTGATTGGTGAGTTGAGACCATTAATATTGATGGTTGCAACTGATACATATTGACTTATCATTGTCATGACTTTTTCTTTTTGTTGGATTCTCCCCCTTTGCATTTAATTTCTTTCTGCTGGGCTTCCTGGGGTTGTGATCCTCATTGTCTTTTCCTTGGATATTGTCTAAAATTTTTTGGAGTGCTGCTTTGGTATTCAAGAATTTCCTCAGGTGCTCTTTGATGAAAGTATATTATTTTTCCATCAATTTTGAAAGATTGTTTTTCAGTTTACATCAATCTGGGTTGGAGCTGTTTTTTATTAGGGCTGGAAATACTTCACTCTGGGCTCTTCTTTCCTTGAAGGTTTGTGTTGAGAAGTCTGCTGTGATTCTGATGGGCTTTCCTATGTATGTGCTTTGTTTCTTTTCTCTAACTGCTTGTAAAATGTACTTCTTCTGTTGGATTTCTGAAATCTTGATTATTATATTCCTATATGTAGGGGTTTTTTTCAGTCAAGGCTAGTTGGCATCCTATATGCCTCACTTATCTGTATGTGAAGTGTTTTTCCCCTGCTTGGGAAGTTTTTTGCCCTCACTTCAGTGAACTGTTTTTTTTATGTCATCTGCACTCTCTCCTCTTTCTTCATTTACTTTAATCAGTCTTATGTTATTCTTCTTTGCATTGTCTATCAGCTGCTGGACTGATTTCTTGTGGTCCCTTAGTATATTAAAGAAATGTTTCTTTTCCTGGTTACTAATTGTAATCTTATCTTCTATATCTGAAATTCTGTCCTCACATTGGCTTATTCTGAGATATAGACTTTCAATGGAGTTTTTAATCTCCTGGAAATCTGTTTACATCAGTTTTATGGGTTCCATTTGTTTCCTATGTTGGGATTCCATCACATTCCTCAGCTCCTCTATTTTTTTATCTGTGTCCTCTCTAGATTTATTAATCATATCTTGGACTATGGGCACAATCTCTGCTGTTATCTGAGAAATTATTTCTGATTTCATTTTTCCAGATCCTCTTTTACTGCCAGTTCAGAGAATACTAGTGTTTGAGTATCAGATTGTTCCATCTCGTTTTCTTTTGGGGTTGCTTTAGGTGATCTGGAAGTCCAATTTTGAGACTTGTTTATGTGTCTTCTCATTTCAATGGGGGGGTTGCACAAGACTCACCTCCTCCATGCTGGGGGCAGTGGTATAGTGGCCTGGAAGCCTTCTCCTCAGAACTGTGAGGATCTTTGCTCTAGAAGGAACTTTTCTTAAATGATGTTAGAATATTCATATCTAGAGAGACTTTAGATTATCTTTTCCAGTATAACTGACTCCAATTATAAATTCAATCAATTATTTATTAGGGTAGAGACATAACAAAAGAGCAAAAAGGTAGTGATAACCAAAAAATCTACAATACTCCTATCAGGTGGTAGTGGGTGTGGGGGTGGTTGTTATTTTTGTTGTTATTGTTGTTGTTGTTGTTATTTAAGCAATAAAAAAGTGAAGGAATGAAACACAGCCCCAGGAAATTAAGGGCAGAAGGTGCCAGTCTGTGGGCATAGTCTAGGATGATGCTGTCATCTTGATTGGCCCCTACAGGATGTCCCCCAAGGAACCATCAATGTTGCTTCTTCTCTCATGTGCTTCTCACAGTGTTGACAGGGGGTGGTTTCACAAGCACAACTTCAGGTCACTAGTACAGATATGAGAAAGTACACCTGAAATACTGGGGTTCATACAGGAAAGAAACATGATTAGCTAAGTAATTCAAAGTTATTAACACAGTTAACTTTCTCATCACTGAGACATAATACTCAATACTCAAAACTTAAACGATGAGCATAGCAAAGGAAACAAAGAGACAACCTACAAAAGAGGAAAAAATTTGTCATCTAAACCTCAGAGGATTAATATCTAGAATATAAAAAGAACTAACAAAATTAAACCTCCAAAATAAAATACCTAATCAAAAAATGGGCCACTGAAATGAATAGACATTTCTCAGAAGAAATGGATCATATAAATACATGAAAAAAAATGTTCAACATCACTGGCCATTAGAGAAATGCAAATTAAAACACCACTGAGATTTCATCATACACCAGAAAGAATGACTATCATTCAAAAAATCAAATAGCAAATGCTGGTGTGGCTGAGGTGAAAAAGAACCCTCCTTCATTGCTGGTGGGAATGTAAACTAATACAACCTATAGAAATCAGTATGGCCTTTCCTCAAAAAACTCAAACTAGAAATTCTGTTTGACCCAGCTATTGCTCTTCTAGCATCTTTCCAAAATAGTTAAAGACATCACATTACAGCGTTACACACAGACAGACCAATGCTTACAGCAGCACAATACATAGTAGCTAAATATTGGAATCATCCTATACACACATTAACAGACAAATGGATAAAGAAAATGTGATATCTATACACAATGGAGTATGACTCAGCTATAAGAAGGGATAAATTTGAGTCATTTATAGGAAAATGGAGGCAATTTGAAAATATCATTTTATGTGAAATTGTTCAGACAAATAAGCTTAAATACCATATGGTTTCTCTCATATGAGAAATCCAAAATGTAAATGAAGTATAGAGCAAAATTAAAAACAGACAGGGGAAACAGGAAGATAGATCTTTTGTAAATGGGGAGGGGATCAAAAAATGGTGGTTCAAGTGGGGGAAGGTGGATGTGGAAAGAATTGGGATATGTTGTATATATGTACTAACGATCCACAATGAATGTAATCATTATATGTCTAGGGGAAGGGGGGAGGGAGGGGAAGGAAGGTAGTTAAAAATAATTATCATCTGTTAAGTACATGTACCTACTCCCTAAGGTGAATGTAAAATTATATATTGCAAATGTGTACTGATAAAATAAAAACAAATAAATAAACTAGTTAGAACTGAAAAAAAATTTAAGAGAGGA